>NW_007740503.1:6145-8344 GCF_000696425.1 Galeopterus variegatus | reverse complement strand
AACAGCTGCTAACAAGTAAGCTTCTGCACAACAGCTGCTAACAAGTAAGCTTCTGCACAACTACCTTACAGGAATGTAAGTCTCTAGTATCCGATCACAATAGGGAACAATGTACTTCCTCACTGACACTTTATAAACTGAGCTGTAACTCCTGTGAGCCAAGATTCTTGCCATTTTTGGTTAGAAGTCTCTGGGTTTGTGAACTGTTCTTTTGTATGCATGACAAACCTTTTAAATTTCTCTAACCAGATTTGATTTCATTTATATACACATATATGCATAGTGAGACTTGCAAGTTATAGAGCTCCACCTTGCAAAGCCCAACATGCCAGACATGGTGCTGAACACTTGACCCACGTCATCATCACTCCTTTGGGTAAGAACTATCATTACTCCACTTGATAGATGAGGAAACTGAGTCTCAGGAAGATTAGGTAACTTGAGTAAATGAGCAAGACTGAAAGCTAGGTGTGAATGTTTTCGATGTTTGTGCCCCTAACAATCCCAGATGAAGTCTGGGCTCCAGACCAAAATCAGGGCAAGGGCTGACAGGGCATGGTTGGAGTGGGTGGTGGAGCAGTGCCCACTGCTGGAGTTTGAATGGGCGGGAGGCATGGTCCATCCACACCCAGGACGGGAGATAGCCCTTGCCACAGGAGTTCTATTTCTGGAAGATTCTAAGGCCAGTCAACACCTTTCCTCCTCCTAACTCAGTTGAGCCAGGCTGCACAGGGCCAGAGCCCCCTGACCAGGGAGCTGTGCTGCTGCTGAGAGTGTCGAGAATGCAGCGGACTGAAGTCTGGTGGGGAGATAGGCTTGAACCCACAGGAGTCAAGCATCAACTACAGGAGTCAAGCGTCAACTTGACCAAAGATTGGACAATCTAAGCATCAAAAATAATAATGACTGCACATAGACTGAAACATGTGTTAAAACCCATATGTGCATAATGATATTTTTAAAGCTCATTAGTCATCTTTGGCAGATACAAACGAATCACTGTATTATTCCAAAAACTGGTAAATAAAAGATTCAAACATTTCCTAAATGAACTGTGTGCTCAGGGAACCCAATTAAAGATTACAACAAAACCCAAAGCCACAAACCAGTACTTATAAGGTAGCTGTATCTATGTATACAAAAGTATAGAAAAATGTTTGAAAGAACACATGCCAAGCTACGCAGAGGGGAAGGATCTACGGTAGGGAGGATTGCAAAAGGAGACTTGAGCCTACCTGCCCGTTGTTCCGGTTTGGGTTTTTTAAACAAGGTGAATGTATTCACATACGCCTTGTGGAATTAAATAAATTCTTTCTTTTCTTTCTTTCTTTCTTTCTTTCTTTCTTTCTTTCTTTCTTTCTTTCTTTCTTTTCTTTCTTTCTTTTTTTTTAAGTAAAGGCTTTGGAGTCAGACCCACCTAAGCTCAAACCCCCTCTCTATTTCTTGGGCAATCCCCTCTCTGATATTTCCAAGAATATCACTCCTCACATCTGTAAAGTTGGGAGTAATTATTCCCACTTCACAGGGCTGTTTATTAACAACCTAGTGTCAACTCAATAAAAGCCATGAGCATGGGGTCACGATGCCCCAGGAATTGTGGTGGTTCTTGAGCCTGAAGAGAGAAGGAACACAGGAAAGGAAGTAGTGGGAAGGAGGGAAAAGTAGAGGGGCTCGTGCTGTTTGGAGCTAAGGGGGACAAGAACCCTTCCTGACTGTCCTCCCATCACCACCCACACAGCTGTGAGACATTTTCCTGGACCCTCCCTCCCTGGTTCATCCCACCCACCCACCAAGGATGGTGTGACTGGGGAGGTGGGCCTGGGCAGTGGCACAAGGGCTGCCCCTTCTGGGCCCACCATTCCTGTCCCCTCAGGATGACCCAGTGAGGCCACTGGGAGGGTGGCCGGAGGAGGGTTTGGAAAGCACAAACCCAACCCCAGGGCATGGTGCTCCTCAGCCTCAGTGCAACTAAACCCCCCCGAGCAGAGGCTCCTCCCGGCTCACGCCCAGCACCACGGTTCCTTCCCCACTGTGTCTGGGAGAGCCAGACCCTCAGGCCTCAGCCTGTACCCATGTCCCCTCTGCACCAGAGCTGTAAACCAACAAGGAAAACACACATAATCGACACTAACAGGGTGGTTGTTGATTTTAAAATAAAAGCTTTAAAGGGCCGGCCCCGTGGCGCACTGGAGAGTGCAC
>NW_007740503.1:4163-5168 GCF_000696425.1 Galeopterus variegatus | reverse complement strand
AGGGTTGCGATCCCGTTACCGGTCAGTAAAAAAGACAAAAAGGAAAAAAAATAAAAGAAAAGAAAAGCTTTAAAAACCTTTCTGGGGACTTACCGAAACCATCCTTCTGTCAAGATGCTGTCTCGTGTTGCTGCCTATATGCACAGTCTTCTGTTGGCTCTAAGAGTTTTGTTTCCTTCTGACCCTGGCCAAGCACACAAATATTTCAATACACAGATCAAGGTTCAAACAAAAATTGTTCTATACTGTCGAGAGCCATACATCTATGGGGAACGGCACGGGAGCCTGACAAGTGACACCCCTTGTTCAGCAGGCTACAGGGGGAGCCTGCGTGTGTGGCACGGCTCCACAGAATTTCCTGTTTGTTCGCCTTTTGTTACTTGGCAAAACCTTCTAAAATTAAAAAGCCCAACCTTTTGGCTTGGTATGACTTTGGGGAATTCGAAGGGCCCTGGAGTTTCTCAAAGGACATGTTAATTGGTTTATTAATAAGGCATTGTCAGTACTAAAGGTGTTCTAGACATACGTTCCCAGTATAGGATGGCTTGATTCATTTCCAGTGTTGACCCTCCCCGTTAGACTGTGTATGCATTGACCCATAATTTTGGAATAATTGGCCTTATAGCTGTGGCCATGCTCTTGTGCGTGTGGAATGAAGTTATTGTGTTCAATTTTTATAAATCCACGTCTTTAGGGAGACGGTGGGTCCAAGTGCAGTGGTTTTTACAACTAATTGATCACAACCAGCTACAGATTTCTTTGTTCCTTTTCCACTCCCATCGCTTCACTGGACTCACCACGAACATATCATTCTGGGATAAGAATGATGCAGTGTACTTGAGAAGGGTCGTTTAACTTTTCACTTTATCCCCTGTGCTGTTCCCGGAGTCTATTGGCAGGGAAATGAAAAGTTTCATTATAAAGATGAATAAGTTAGGGCCGGCCCGGTGGCGCACTGCTACAGTGCACCGCTTGGGAGCGTGGCGGCGCTCCCACCGAGGGTTC
>NW_007740503.1:0-3649 GCF_000696425.1 Galeopterus variegatus | reverse complement strand
AAATGTAAGCTAAGAAGGTTAAGATTTATGGCTAAGACCAGAAGTCTGACATTTTAAAGCCAAGCAAGCGGCTATTGTACAGTTTTCTGGCCACAAGCCACAGACTTTGGACTGAACTTTGATGCATGAGGGGATGTTTTTGTTAGACCATGAGTGCTTTGGAACATGTTGACCTTTCTTTTTCAATAGAAATGAAATAAGAAATGTTTTGATTAAAAGATAAATCATTATGTAAAAGATTAAGTAAAAAATATAAATAAAGCAAGACTCATGTGGTTGTTGTCCACACTTGCACTAGACTTTTGTGGTACGTGTCTTCCTTTCTCTGCCAGCTCCACACCACCTATTCGGGTCCTATGAGCCCTACGGAGCTGGACTCCGGCACTATACTTTGAGCAGGAGCAGGGCACGTGGCTGTAGACAGGTAGGCATGGAAAACAGCCAGAGAGAAGAGAAATCAGAGCTCGAGATGTAGATTCAGAAGGATGTGGCAGGCAAGGTCAGGGGCACAGTCAAAAATCACCAAGTTTCACATCCTTCTAGAGAAGGGGGAACAAGAAAGATCAGTTGGGTATGGGGCAAGGCAGGATGGAGAGACAGAGTTGAAGGGGAAGAGTTTTAAGAAGGAGAGAGGGGCTCCAGGGAGCCCAAGACTCATGTCCGAAATCGGGACTGACCATTGCCACAACACACAAACATTTCCCCCAACTTCAAAGCTGATGGAGCTGGATAAAACATGTGATGGGAGGCACATTCTCCCCACACTGGAAACAGAGTGAGCCTGCTTGGCACAAGTATGGAGAGAAAGCATTGCACTTCCTCCTCCTCACCCACAGTCCAGAAACACTCACTCTAGACCCAATGGAAACCAGAATCCATGACTGCCGAGGTGTGCAGAGGCTGCTTTTTGGAGGCGCTAGCCTATTATCCCACCCCAGCCCACCCCCAAATAAGTATCTCTCTTCTGACATCCACTTATAGCTGCCACATCCTGGGAACTCCAGACAGGAAGGGGGGGTAGGACTGGAGAGGGGGTTTAGCATCCTCACCATGGGGTGTGAGGGCGGGGAAGCAAGGACCAGTAACTTACCTTCTTCAGGCTTTTAGCAAAAATGAGCTTGAGTGTGAAGATACAGGACTGGAACTGAAACTGGAAAACTACTGGGGACCCCAGCATCTCTGCAGACCAGCTACTCTCACAGCCCACGCGGTCTCGCTCCCATGGACACTCGGCCTCTCGGCATTTCCACTCCATTCTGCTCTGGGTTGCAGTGGGATAATCCTCGAAGTATTCTCCATCCTCAGTTCTGGAGGGAGAGAGTGGGGTTGGCTGGGCTAATTGCTTCCTGCCCACACTGGCGAGAGCCCTTTGAGCCAGGTCCCCACTTGGGCAGGCTGGACACCTTTTGAGTGAGGCTATCTCAGTTCATCCCATCAGTGACATTCCCTTGCAGCAACATCACAGCCCTGTCTCCCTCAGCTGCCAGTTGAAGGGTTCTCAGGTGGGGATGGCACAGTGACTAACTAGACTGTGAAGGATGGAGGCTGGAAGAAACGTCACTGTCCTCATGCAAGGGCTTGTAGCTTTTCACCTACTCCAATCTGTTCAGAGTGTCAGAGATTCAGGCCCAGGAACCACATGAAACTCAGCAAATCAAAAGTCAGTGGGCTGGGGACTCTGCTTGACCCCTACTGTCCTGCTGCTGAGCAGGAAAGGGGGCCAAAGCACACCTACCCGGCCAGAGAGTGGGGCAGGGGTAGGCCACACAGCCAGCCTGCCGGCGAGCACCAGGACTGAAGACTGGAACACATACATTTTTTGTTTTTGCTTTGTTTTTGTTTTTAATTTATAAAAGGAAAGAATAGCCTCCATGTTCCCCACTCCCAGCCCCCAGCCATCCAGTTCCCCTCCCCAGAGGCAATGTTCTCGTTTTCTCAGTTTCCTCCAGGAACATCTTAGACTACATATACTTTTAAATGAGTTTTATTAAATCTTACATCTATATAGAAGAATATTCATAAGCATAAGGTATAAGAAATAATAATAAAACAACCGTGTACCAATAACCTAATTGAAGGAAGAAAATAACCAATATCTTAAGCCCTCTGTCAGACAAAAATTGGTAGACAAATGTTCATAAAAGCTGTTTACTTCTATGGTTCATTTTATGTGTCAACTTGACTGGGCCATGGGGTGCCCAGATTAATTTCTGGGTGTGCCTGTGAAGATGTTTTGGATGGAGATTAGCTTTCGAATCAATCAATAGACTGAGAAAAGCAGATGACCCTCCCCAATGTGGTTGGGCATCATCTGATCCATTGAGAGCCTGAATAGAACAAAAGGTGGAGGAAGGGGATGTGCCCCTCGTTTCTGCCTCACTGCTTGAGCTGGGACATCTCATCTCATCTCCTGTCTGGGACTGGGATTTACACGATCAGCTCTCCTGGTTCTCAGGCCTTCCAATTCAGACTGAATTACACCACTGGCTTTTCTGAGTCTCCAGGGTCTCCAGCTTGCAGGCAACAGATGGTGGGGCTTCTAAGGCTCTTTGATTGCATGAGCCAATTCCTCATAATAAATCTCTCTATAGATCAATAGATATAGACAGAGAGAGACAGAGAGAGAGAGAATGTCCTATTGGTTCTATTATTATTATTTTTTTTTTTTTTGGAGAACTCTGAAATACAGCAGCATTATTCATAATAGCCAAATGGTGTTACAACCCAAACATCCATCAGCTAATGAATGGATAAACAAAATGTGGCATATCCATACAATGTAATATTATTTGGCCATAAAATGGAAGTGCTGATACATGTTACAATATGGAGGAAACTTGAAAACCTGCTAAGGGAAAGAAGCTGGTCACAAAAACTATACATATGATTCCATTTATATAAATTGTCAAGATGGATAGAGACAATGACAAATGTATAGAGACAGAAAGTAGATTAATGATTGTGATTATTTAGGGCTAAAGGCAATGTAGACATTTAGGTTCATTGTTCTTTTTTAGGTGATGAGAATGTTTTAAAATTGATTGTGATAATAGTTTTACAACTCTGTGAATATACCAAAAACTACTGAATTATACACTTTAAATGAGTGAACTATATGGTATGTGAATTATATCTCAACAAAGCTATTACCAAAAAAATCAGCCCTCGGCCAGCTCGGTGGCACACTCGGTAGAGTGCGGCGCTTGGGAGTGCGGTGGCACTTCCGCTGAGGGTTCAGATCCCATGTGGAGACCGGTCCGCTCACTGGTTGAGCACGGTGCAGGTGCGACACCGAGGGTTGCGATCCCGTTACCGGTCACGAAAAAAAAAAAAGGAAAAAAAAATCAGCCCTGTGTTCCTCTCCCTCCTAATACAGTTGTAACCACTTCTGAATTTAAATGTCTATTATTCTATTGCTTTTTAAATTTTTTGAAAATGTCCACACTACCTAAAGCCATCTACAGATTCAATGTAATCCCCATCAAAATACCACTGACATTCTTCACAGAAACAGAAAAACAATCCTAGCATTCATGTGAAACAACAGAAGACCCCGAATAGACAAAGGAATCCTGATTTTTTTTTAAAAGTTGGAGGCATAACACTACCTGACTTCAAATTATACCACAAACCTATAGGAACCAAAACA
>NW_007740502.1:28698-29809 GCF_000696425.1 Galeopterus variegatus | reverse complement strand
GCCCAGCCATGGAGAGCCCAGAAACGTGTGCTTTCTCCCTCACCCACCTCGCCTCCTCCCCTCCGGCTTTCACTACCTGGCTCCGCCCCCTACTTCTCGTTCCACTCTGTCATCCACAACCCCTAAGCCACACCGAAGGATCAGCTGTACTCTTTCCACAGCACCCTTTCTGGCCACCGGATGGATCTTTCCCAAGATGTCTGAGTCGGATCTCGTGGCTCGGACCAAAGCCGATTCTTTCTCAAGCAAACTGCATCCGCCCTCGCCTCCTGCAGCCTGGTGAAGGTGCCCGAGAGTGACTATCTCTTCTGCACTCAAAAGTCAATAAGCTTCTTAATGGTAGAAAAGAGCAGCTTCAGAGGCCCGTCCCCACCCCTGGCCCCTTGTCCCTTTCCCACTTCTCAAGCCCGTACGAGCGAATATTTCTCGATACGATTTTGGAGAAGCCAACCTCACTGCCACAACAGCACCACTCAAAAGCCTCCCGTTGGGATCGGTAACCAAGCAGCAGGTCTAAACACGAGTGAGCATTCGGACCGAGCCGAGGCGCCCAAGCGTTCTAAGAGGACGCGTGCAGGGGCATCGGATGGACCAATGTTTGCTGAGTGTCATCAGCAATCACTAGGTAAATTGAAAGTTCGTTCTCATTGGCTATTCGTTGCCATGGCTATACATCACTTCTCTTCTAAGCGTTGACCTGGCTCCTCCCCCTACTTCTCCTTCCATTCAGAAATCCACTTCCCCTACGCCGCGCGAAATGATCAGCTCTACGATTCCCACATCACCCTCTCTGTGTCGTATCTGGTAGCTCGGCCTCAAGCCGATTCTCTTTCTCAACCGAACCAAGTCGCGATCGCCTCCTTGGTCCTGGCTCCGCCCCCTAAGTCTGTATGTCTCTTTCCAGTCTGTCATCCACGGCCCGTACGCCACAGGGAAGGATCAGCTCTACTTATCCCACATCACAAGTGCTGGCAGTCTGATGGATCTTTCCCAGATGCCTGAGTCGGATTTGGTAGCTCGGCGGAATCAAATTCTCTTTCCGAACACAATGGCGTCTGCGCTCGCCTCCTTGGCCCCAGATCCGCCCCCTACTTCTTGATCCACTCTGTCA
>NW_007740502.1:26667-27106 GCF_000696425.1 Galeopterus variegatus | reverse complement strand
CAACCTCTCTGCCACAACAGCACCACTCAAAAGCCTCCGGTTGAGACGAGTAACCAAGCAGAGGTCTAACCACGAGTGAGCATTCGCACAGAGCCCTGGCGCCCAAGCGTTCTAAGAGGGCGCGTGCAGGGGCATCGAGTGGACCAGTGGTTGCTGAGTGACGTTAGCAGTCACTAGGTAGATTGAAAGTTCGTTCTCATTGGCTCTTTGTTGCCATGGATATACATCAGTTCTCTCCTAAGCTTGGGCATGGCTCCGCCCCCTACTTCGCGTTAACTCTCTCTTCCACTTCCCCTACTCCACAGGGAAGGATCAGCTGTACTCTTTCCACATCACCCTTTCTAGCAGCCTGATCGATCTTTCCCAGATGTCTGAGTAGGATCTGGGTGCTGAGCCGAAAGCCGATTCTCTTTCACAACCAAACCGCGTCCGCGCTCGC
>NW_007740502.1:24210-24637 GCF_000696425.1 Galeopterus variegatus | reverse complement strand
TTCTATCCAGAATGTGGAAAGAACTCTAACAACTCAAAAATAAAAAGACATATAATCCAATATTAAATTGGGCAAAGGATTTGAACAGATATTCTCCAAAGAAGATGTCAAATTGGCCAATAAGCAAATGAGAAGATGCTCAACAACTTTAGTCATTAGGGAAATGCAAATCAAAATAAGATACCACTTCACACCCACTAAGGCGGCAGGAAGGATGTGGGGAAATTGGAATCTCACACATTGCTAAAGGGAAATATAAAGTGGTACAGATACTTTGGGAAACAGTCTGGGCAGTTTCTCAAATGATTAAACTCAAAGTTGAAACCACATGACCCAGCAATTCTGCTCCTACCTTTATCACTAAGTGAAATTAAAGCATATGTGTACACAAAAACTTATACACGAATGTTCATAGCAGGATTATCCA
>NW_007740502.1:19098-22252 GCF_000696425.1 Galeopterus variegatus | reverse complement strand
CTCTTTCGGAACCAAACCGCATCTGTGCTCGCCTCCTTGGTCCCTGATCCGCCCCCTACCTAGACTTCCATTCTGTCATCCACATCACCTACGCCACATGGAATGATCAGCTCTACTATTCCCACAATACCCTTTCTAGCCGCCTGATGGATCTTTCCCAGATGCCTGAGTCGGGTCTGGTAGCTCGGCCGAATCAGATTCTCTTTCGAAATCAAACCGCGTCCGTGCTCGCCTCCTTGGTCCCTGATCCGCCCCCTACTTCTCCATCCACTTTGTCATCCACAAACCCTATGCCAAACGGAAGGATCAGCTGTACTCTTTGCACATCACCATTTCTGGCAACCTGATGGATCTTTCCCAAGATGTCTGAGTCGGATCTCCTAGCTCAGCCAAGAGCCGATTCTCTTTCAAAAGGAAACCGCGTCGGCGGTCGCCTCCTTAGCCTGGCTCCGTCCCCTACTTCTCCTTCCATTCTGTCATCCACATCCCCTACGCCACACGGAATGATCAGCNAAATGATCAGCTCTACTATTCCCACATCACCCTCTCTGGCCACCAGATGGATCTTTCCCAATATGTCTGAGTCGGATCTGGTAGCTCGGCCGCAAGCCGATTCTCTTTCTCAACCAAACCGCGTCTGCGCTCGCCTCCTGTAGCCTGGTGGAGGTGCCCGAGAGTGACTCGCTCTTCTGTCCTCAAAAGTCAAAAAGCTTCTTCATTGTAAGACAGCAGCTTCAGAGGCTCGCCCACTCACCTGCCCCCTTGGCCCTTACCCACTTGTGAAGACGGTATGAGAGAATATTACTCGATAGGATTTTGGAGAAGCCAACCTCTCTGCCACAACAGCACCACTCAAAAGCCTCCGGTTGGGACGAGTAATCAAGCAGAGGTCTAAACACGAGGGAGCATTCTCACAGAGCCCTGGAGCCCAAGCGTTCTAACAGGGAGCGTGCAAGGGCATCGAGTGGACCAATGGTTGCTGAGTGACGTCAGCAGTCACTAGGTAGATTGAAAGTNTAAGTAAGTAAGTAAGTAAGTAAGTAACTAAGTAAAAGTAAGTAAGTAAATAAGTAAGTAAGTAAGTAATTAAGGAAGTAAGTAAAAGTAAGTAAGTAAGTAAGTAAGTAAAGTAAGTAAGTAAATAAGTAAGTAAGTAAGTAATTAAGGAAGTAAGTATAAGTAAGTAAGTAAGTAAAGTAAGTAAAGTAAGTAAGTAAATAAGTAAGTAAGTAAGTAAAAGTAAGTAAGTAAGTAAAGTATGTAAGTAGGCAAGTAAGTAAGTAAGTAAGTAAGTAAGTAACTAAGTAAAAGTAAGTAAGTAAATAAGTAAGTAAGTAAGTAATTAAGGAAGTAAGTAAAAGTAAGTAAGTAAGTAAGTAAGTAAAGTAAGTAAGTATATAAGTCAGTAAGTAAGTAAGTAAAGTAAGTAAGTAAGTAAGGAAAAAGTAAGTAAGTAAAGAAAGTAAGTAAGTAAGTAAGTAAAAGTAAGTAAGTAAGTATGTAAGTAAGTAAAAGTAAGTAAGTAAATAAGTAAGTAAGTAAGTAAGTAAGTAAAGTAAGTAACTAAATAAATAAGTAAGTAAGTAAAAGTAAGTAAGTAAGTAAAGTAGGTAAGTAAGTAAGTAATTAAGTAAGTAAGTAAAAGTAAGTAAGTATGTAAGTAACTAAAAGTAAGTAAGTAAATAAGTAAGGAAGGAAGTAGGTAATTAATTAAGTAAGTAAAAGTAAGTAAGTAAGTAAGTAAGTAAAGTAAGTAACTAAATAAATAAGTAAGTAAGTAAAAGTAAGTAAGTAAGTAAAGTAAGTAAGTAAGTAAGTAAGTAAGTAATTAAGTAAGTAAGTAAAAGTAAGTGAGTAGGTAAGTAAAGTAAGTAAGTAAATAAGTAAGTAAGTGAGTAAGTAAAAAGTAAGTAAGTAAAGTAAGTAAGTAAGTAAGTAAGTAAGCAAAAGTAAGTAAGTATGTAAGTAAGTAAAAGTAAGTAAGTAAATAAGTGAATGAATGAATGAATGAATAAATAAATAAATAAATAAATAAATAAAAATGATGGTCTACAAGGTCGAAATCCAAAAATTGTTATTTCTATACACACCGAGCAATCTGATAGTGATATCAATATAAAAATTGTAAAAACACCAACATCAAGCATTCAGATCTCCATCCCAGCCAGCTGCAAAAAAAAAAAAAAAAAGAGAGAGAGAGAGAGAGAAATTAAAGAAGACCTAACTAAATGGAATGACATCCCATGTTCATGAGGCAGAAGACTCATTATGGTTAAGATGGCAATACTTCCCAAACTGGTCTACAGATTCAGTGTGATCTCTAACAAAATCTTAGCTGCTTCTTTTTGCAGAAATTGACAAGCGAATCATTTAATTCCTATGGAAATGTAAGGGACCCAGAATAGTCAAAACAATTGTCATGAATTGAGTTGTATCTCCACAAAAAAAATATGTGGTGTCCTAACTCCCAGTAAAGCAGAATGTGACTTTATTTGGAGAAAGGGTCTTTACAGAGATAATCAGGTTACATTAAGATGATTACAGAGGTAATCATTAGGGTGAAATCTCATTCAATATGATTGGTGTTCTTGCAAAAAAGGGAAATTTAGACACAGAAACAGACTCCTACAAAAGGAAGACAATGTGAAGACACAGGGAGAACTTCATCTACAACCCATATAATGCCTGAGACTACCAGAGCAAGGAGAGAGGCATGAAACAGATTCTTCCTCACAGCACTCAGAAGAAACCAGCCTTGCTAACACCTTGATTTTGGGCTTCTAGCCTCCAGAACTGTGACATAAACTTTTTGTTGTTTAAGCCACCCAAATCATGATACTTTCTTCTGGCAGTCCTAGCAAACTTATATAACAGTCTTGAAAAAGAAGAACAAAGGTGGAGGATTCCCAATTCCCAATTCTAAAACTTACGACAAAACATAGTAATTGAGATAGCGTGGTAGTGACATAAGGATAGAACACATAAATTAATGGAATAAAATTGAAAGTCCAGAAATAAACCCTTAGATTTATGTTCAATTTGATTTTCTTCCTTCCTTTCTTTCTTTCTTTCTTTTTTAAAAATGACCGGTAGGGGGATCTTAACCCTTGACTTGGTGTTGTCAGCACCATGCTCTCCCAAGTAAGCCACAGGC
>NW_007740502.1:1413-18242 GCF_000696425.1 Galeopterus variegatus | reverse complement strand
AATGGAATAGAATTGAAAGTCCAGAAATAAACCCTTAGATTTATGTTCAATTTGATTTTCTTTCTTTCTTTGTTTCTTTCTTCCTTTCTTTTTTAAAAGATGACGGGTAGGGGGATCTTAACCCTCGACTTGGTGTTGTCAGCACCACGCTCTACCAAGTAAGCCACAGGCTGGCCCTCCATTTGATTTTGAACAAAGGTGCCAAGACAATTCAAAAGGGAAATACAGTTTTTCAACAAATGACAGTGGGATATCTGGATAACCACATGCAAATTCTNAGTAAGTAAGTAAGTAAGTAAGTAAGTAAGTAAGTAAGTAAGTAAGTAAAGTAAGTAAGTATGTAAGTAAGTAAGTAATTAAGTAAGTAAAAGTAAGTAAGTAAGTATGTAAGTAAGTAAAAGTAAGTAAGTAAATAAGTAAATGAACGAATGAATGAATGAATGAATGAATAAATAAATAAATAAATAAGTAAGTAAAAATGATGGTCTACAAGGTTGAAATCCAAAAATTGTTATTTCTATACACACATGAATGAATAAATAAATAAATAAATAAATAAAAATGATGGACTACAAGGTCGAAATCCGAAAATTGTTATTTCTATACACAACGAACAATCTGATAGTGATATAAATATAAAAATTGTAAAAACACCTACATCAAGCATTCAGATCTCCATACAAGCCAGTCGCCAAAAAAAAAGAGAGGGAGAGAGAGAGAGAGAGAGAAATTAAAGAAGACCTAACTAAATTGAGTGACATCCCATGTTCATGTGGCAGAAGACTTAATATGGTTAAGATGGCAATACTTTCCAAACTGGTCGACAGATTCAGTGTGATCTCTAACAAAATCTTAGCTGCTTCTTTTTGCAGAAATTGACCATCGAATCATTTAATTCCGATGGAAATGTAAGGGACCGAGAATAGTCAAAACAATTGTCATGAATTGAGTTGTATCTCCACAAAAAACTATGTGGTGTCCTAACTCCCAGTGAAGCAGAATGTGACTTTATTTGGAGAAAGGGTCTTTACAGAGATAATCAGCTTAGATTAAGATGATTACAGAGGTAATCATTAGGGTGAAATCTCATTCAATATGATTGGTGTTCTTGCAAAACAGGGAAATTTAGACACAGAAACAGACTCCTCCAGAAGGAAGACAATGTGTAGACACAGGGAGAACTTCATCTACAACCCATGTAATGCCTGAGGCTACCAGAGCAAGGAGAGAGGCATGAAACAGATTCTTCCTCACAGCACTCAGAAGAAACCAGCCTTGCTAACACCTTGATTTTGGGCTTCTAGCCTCCAGAACTGTGACATAAACTTTTTGTTGTTTTAGCCACCCAAATCATGATACTTTGTTATGGCAGTCCTAGCAAACTTATATAACAGTCTTGAAAAAGACGAACAAGGTGGAGGATTCCCAATTCTCAATTCTAAAACTTACGACAAAACATAGTAATTGAGATAGCATGGTAGTGACATAAGGATAGAACACATCAATTAATGGAATAGAATTGAAAGTCCAGAAATAAACCCTTAGATTTATGTTCAATTTGATTTTCTTTCTTTCTTTCTTTCTTTTTTTTTTTTAAAGATGACCGGTAGGGGAATCTTAACCCTTGACTTGGTTTTGTCAGCACCACGTTCTCCCAAGTAAGCCACAGGCCGGCCCTCAATTTGATTTTGAACGAAGGTGCCAAGACAATTCAATAGGGAAATACAGTTTTTCAACAAATGACAGTGGGATATCTGGATAACCACATGCAAATATAGGAAGAAAATATAGGACTAAATCTTTGTGACTTTGGATTAGGCAATCATTTCTTAGACACTCCAGCAAAAGCACAAGCAACAAAACAAACAATAGATTGAACTTCATCAAAACAAAGAAACTTTTGTGTTGTAAAGGACACCACCAGGAAAGTGAAGAGATAGAATGGGAGAAACTATTTGCAGATCATATTTCTGATAAGGAACTTGTATCCAGAATGTGGAAAGAACTCTAACAACTCAAAAATAAAAAGACATATAATCCAATTTTAAAATGGGCATGGATTTGAACAGATATTCTCCAAAGAAGATGTCAAATTGGCCAATGAGCAAATGAGAAGATGCTCAACAACTTTAGTCATTAGGGAAATGCAAATCAAAATAAGATACCACTTCACACCCACTAAGGTGGCAGGAAGGATGTGGGGAAATTGGAATCTCATACATTGCTAAAGGGAAATATGAAGTGGTACAGCCACTTTGGGAAACATTCTGGGCAGTTTCTCAAATGATTAAACTCAGAGTTGAAACCACATGACCCAGCAATTCTGCTCCTACCTTTATCACCAAGAGAAATTAAAGCATATGTTTACACAAAAACTTATACACGAATGTTCATAGCAGGATTATCCATAATAGCCAAAAAAGTGAAAACAACCCAAATGTCTATCAACTGATGAATGAATAAACATAATGTGGTGTATCAATATAACCGACTATCCAGCCATAAAAAGGAATGAAGCATTAATATAAGCTACAGCATGGATAAACCTCGACAACATCATGTTAGGTGAAGGAAGTCAGACAAAAAAGCCACATATTACACGATTCCATTTATATGAGATGTCCAGAATAGGCAAAACTATAGACTTGACAGGAAGTAGACTGGAGACAGAAAGTAGATTAGTGGTTGCCAGCAGTTGAGAGAGAGGGAATGGGGAGTGACTGCTAAAGGGTACCAAGCTTTTTTTAAGGGTGACACAATATTCTGGAATAAGATAGTAGTGATGGTTGCATAACTCTGTGACCCCCCCAAAAAACAACTGAATTGGGGCGAGCCCGTGGCTCACTTGGGAGAGTGTGGTGCTGATAACACCAAGGCCATGGGCTCCGATCATTATAAAAAACAAACAAACAAACAAACAAAAAACCTCCACTGAATTGTACACTTAATAGGGGTGAANAGAAATACCACATGTTTTCACTTATTGGAGGGAGCTAAAGGTGAATGAATCAATTTACACAAATACATACACACACACACACACACTCTTACACACAAAAACAAACAAACAAACAACAACAACAACAACAAAACAAAACAAAAAAACCGGGGGGTGGGGGAGAGGAAGACATAAGAACAATTTTTTTTTTAAGTTCGTACAACAAGCAAATGGAGGGGACACACTTGGGTGGGAGAGGGGAGAGGGAAGCGGGACGGAGGTTTCCAAGATTGGACATAATAATCAACTACTTTATATACTGATAAAATAAAAATAAAATAAAGAAAAAGAAAGATGACCGGTAGGGGGATCTTAACCCTTGACTTGGTGTTGTCAGCACCACACTCTCCCAAGTAAGCCACAGGCTGGCCCTCAATTTGATTCTGAACAAAGGTGCCAAGACAATTCAATAGGGAATACAGTTTTTCAACAAATGACAGGGGGATATCTGGATAACCACATGCAAATTCTTAGAACAAAATGTAGGACTAAATCTTTGTGACCTTGGATTAGGCAATCATTTCTTAGACACTCCAGCAAAAGCACAAGCAACAAAACAAACAATATATTGAACTTCATCAAAACAAAAAAAAACTTTTTTGTTGTAAAGGACACCACCAGGAAAGTGAAGAGATAGAATGGGAGAAAATATTTGCAGATCATATATCTGATAAGGAACTTGGATCCAGAATGTGGAAAGTACTCGAACAACTCAAAAATAAAAAGACAAATAATCCAATTTTAAAATGGGCAAAGGATTTTAACAGATATTCTCCAAAGAAGATGTCAAATTGGCCAATAAGCACATGAAAAGATGCTCAACAACTTTAGTCTTTAGGGAAATGCAAATCAAAATAAGATACAACTTCACACCCACTAAGGTGGCAGGAAGGATGTGGGGAAATTGGAATCTCATACATTGCTAAAGGGAAATAGAAAGTGGTACAGCCAATTTGGGAAACAGTCCGGGCAGTGTCTCAAATGATTAAACTCAGAGTTCAAACCACATGACCCAGCAATTCTGCTCCTACCTTTTTCACCAAGAGAAATTAAAGCATATGTTTACACAAAAACTTATACACGAATGTTCATAGCAGGATTATCCATAATAGCCAAAAAAGTGAAAACAACCCAAATGTCTATCAACTGATGAAACAAAATGCGGTGTATCTATATAACTGGCTATCCAGCCATAAAAAGGAATGAAGCATTAATATAAGCTACAGCATGGATAAACCTCGACAACATCAGGTTAGGTGTGACAACGTCATGTTAGGTGAAAGAAGTCAGACAAAAAAGCCACATATTATACGATTCCATTTATATGAGATGTCCAGGATAGGCAAATCTATAGATTTGACAGGAAGTTGACTGGAGACAGAAAGTAGATTAGTGGTTGCCAGCAGTTGAGAGAGAGGAAATGGGGAATGACTGCTAAAGGGTACCAAGCTTTTTTTAAGGGTGACACAATATTCTGGAATAAGATAGTAGTGATGGTTGCATAACTCTGTGAATATACTAAAAAACCACTGAATTGGGGCGAGCCCGTGGCTCACTTGGGAGAGTGTGGTGCTGATAACACCAAAGCAATGGGCTCGGATCATTATAAAAAAACAAACAAACAAACAAACAAACAAAATACCTCCACTGAATTATACACTTAATAGGGGTGAATTTGATGGTGCATAGATTATATTTCAACTGATATTTTTAAAATTAGTCTGGAAATGGCTGGTTAGCTCGCTTGGTCGAGCGTGGTGCTAAGTACACCAAGGTCAAGTATTTGGATCCCCATACTTTTTTTTTTTTTTGGCCAGCTGCAAAAAAAAAATTAAAATTAAAATAAATACACTCTGCAAATGCTGGTAAGTTTGCAATAAAAGATCTACACTCCTGTTGCTAGTGACAGTTTAAATCAGCACACCTGATTTAAATACACGAGTTTCCCTATAAAACAATGTGGAGCTATCTTCCTCATGTTGAGGCTTTCCTTCTCCCATCCTTCAGTAAGAAACACAAAGGAATAGGCGTAGCCTGATTTACAATGCACATGGGAGTTGATTCAAAGAATTTTCAGCCCCCAGGACTTGATGTATCATGGGAATTATACACCCCACGCACTTTCTTTTAACTTACATTCCTTAAAGGTGTTTCAAAACATGTACTTGACAAATAATACGCTCTATGGACTTCATTTTGATAGTTAAGTCACTTCGCGGTCTTCAATAAAGTGCTTTCTGGGCCGGCCCGTGGCTCACTCGGGAGAGTGTGGTGCTGATAACACCAAGGCCCCGGGTTTGGATCCCATATAGGGATGACCGGTTCGCTCACTGGCTGAGCGTGGTGCTAACAACACCAAGTCAAGGGTTAAGATCCCTTTACCGGTTATCTTTAAAAAAAATAAAAATAAATAATTAAATAAATAAAATAAAGTGCTTTCTGAGGAAAATTCTAAAGGCATCAGAAACCAGGGAAAGTTTTGTTTATGTTTGGCGGCACCGATACACGGTTTGGGCACTCGAACCCAGCAACATTTCTCCGTCCCACCTTCTAAGGAATGTATGGAGGGAGGAAAACCTAGCATCATCGGTGGTAGGAGAACTCAGGCCCAGCCATGGAGAGCCCAGAAACGTGTGCTTTCTCCCTCATCCACCTCGCCTCCTCCCCACCGGCCTTCACTGCCTGGCTCCGCCCCCTACTTCTCGTTCCACTCTGTCATCCACAACCCCTAAGCCACACCGAAGGATCAGCTGTACTCTTTCCACAGCACCCTTTCTGGCCACCGGTTGGATCTTTCCCAAGATGTCTGAGTCGGATATCCTATCTCGGACCAAAGCCGATTCTTTCACAAGCAAACTGCGTCCCCCCTCGCCTCCTGCAGCCTGGTGGAGGTGCCCGAGACTGACTCACTCTTCTGCCCTCAAAAGTCAAAAAGCTTCTTCATGGTAGAAAAGAGCAGCTTCAGAGGCCCGTCTCCACCCCTGGACCCTTGTCCCTAACCCACTTCTCAAGCCGGTATGAGCGAATATTACTCGATACGATTTTGGAGAAGCCAACCTCTCTGCCACAACAGCACCACTCAAAAGCCTACCGTTGGGACCGGTAACCAAGCAGCAGGTCTAAACACGAGTGAGCATTCGCACCGAGCTCTGGAGCCCAAGCGTCCTAANGAGCCCGTGGCTCACTCGGGAGAGTGTGGTGCTGCTAACACCAAGGCCATGGGCTCGGATCATTACAAAAAACAAACAAACAAACAAAAAACCTCCTCTGAATTGTACACTTAATCGGGGTGAATTTGATGGTATATAGATTATATTTCAACTGATATTTTAAAAATTAGTCTGGGGCTGGCTGTTTAGCTCGCTTGGTAGAGCGTGGGCTAAGTACACCAAGGTCAAGTATTTGGATCCCCATACTTTTTTTTTTTTGGCCAGCTGCCAAAAAAAAAAAAAAATTACACTCTGCAAATGCTGGTAAGTTTGCAATAAAAGCTGTACACTCCTGTTGCTAGTGACAGTTTAAATCAGCACACCTGATGTAAATCCACGAGTTTCCCTATACAACAATGTGGAGCTATCTTCCTCAGGTTGAGGCTTTCCTTCTCCCATCCTTCAATAAGAAACACATAGGAATAGGTGTAGCCTGATTTACAATGCATATGGGAGTTGATTCAAAGAATTTTCAGCCCCAGAACATGATGTATCATGAGAATTATACAACCCACGCACTTTCTTTTAACTGTCATTCCTTAAGGGTGTTTCAAAAAATGTACTTGACAAATAATACGCTCTATGGACTTCATTTTTATAGTTAAGTCACTTTGCGGTCTTCAATAAAGTGCTTTCTGGGCCGGCCCCTGGCTCACTCGAGAGTGTTGTGCTGATAACACCAAGGCCCCCGGTTTGGATCCCGTATAGGGATGGCCGGTTCGCTCACTGGCTGAGCGTGGTGCTGACAACACCAAGTCAAGGGTTAAGATCCCCTTACCGGTCATCTTTTTAAAAAATAAGAGTAAATAATTAAATAAATAAAATAAAGTACTTTCAGAAGAGAATTCTAAAGGCATCAACACCAGCGAAAGTTTTGTTTATGTTTGGCTGCACCGATACACGATTTGGGCACTCAAACCCAGCAACATTTCTCCGTCCCACCTTCTAAGGAATATATGGAGGGAGGAAAGCCTAGGATCATCGGTGGCAGGAGAACACAGGCCCAGCCATGGAGAGCCCAGAAACGTGTGCTTTCTCCCTCATCCACCTCGCCTCCTCCCCACCGGCCTTCACTGCCCGGCTCCGCCCCCTACTTCTCCTTCCACTCTGTCATCCACAACCACTCAGCCACGCCGAAGGATCAGCCATACTCTTTCCACAGCACCCTTTCTGGCCACCAGATGGATCTTTCCCAAGATGTCTGAGTCGGATCTCCTAGCTCAGACGAGAGCCGATTCTTTCTCAAGCAAACTGCGTCCGCCCTCGCCTCCTGCAGCCTGGTGGAGGTGCCCGAGACTGACTCACTCTTCTGTCCGGAAAAGTCAATAAGCTTCTTCATGGTAGAAAAGAGCAGCTTCAGAGGCCCGTCCACACCCCTGGCCCCTTGTCCCTTACCCACTTCTTGGTGGTGGTGCCCGAGAGTGACTATCTCTTCTGCACTCAAAAGTCAATAAGCTTCTTCATGGTAGAAAAGAGCAGCTTCACAGGCCCGTCCCCACCCCTGGCCCCTTGTCCCTTTCCCACTTCTCAAGCCGGTATGAGCGAATATTTCTCGATAGGATTTTGGAGAAGCCAACTTCTCTGCCACAACAGCACCACTCAAAGGTCTTCCGTTGGGACCGGTTACCAAGCAGCAGGTCTAAACACGAGTGAGCATTCGGACCGAGCCGTGGCGCCCAAGCGTTCTAAGAGGACGCGTGCAGGGGCCTCGGATGGACCAATGGTTGCTGAGTGACATCAGCAATCACTATGTAAATTGAAAGTTCGTTCTCATTGGCTATTCGTTGCCATGGCTATACATCACTTCTCTTCTAAGCGTTGACCTGGCTCCTCCCCCTACTTCTCCTTACATTCAGAAATCCACTACCCCTACGCCACGCGAAATGATCAGTTCTACTATTCCCACATCACCCTCTCTGGCCACCAGATGGATCTTTCCCAAGATGTCTGAGTCGGATCTGGTAGCTCAGCCGCAATCTGATTCTCTTTCTCAACCGAACCAAGTCACGATCGCCTCCTTGGTCCTGGCTCCGCCCCCAAGTCTCCTTCCAGTCTGTCATCCACGTCCCGTATGCCACAGGGAAGGATCAGCTCTACTATTCCCACATCACCCTTTCAGGCAGCCTGATGGATCTTTCCCAGATGTCTGATTCGGATCTGGTAGCTCGGCGGAATCAAATTCTCTTTCCAAACCCAACCGCGTCTCCGCTCGCGTCCTTGGCCCCTGATCCGACCCCTACTTCTTGATCCACTCTGTCATCCACAACCCCTACGCCACACCGAAGATCAGCTGTGCACTTTCCACATCACCCTTTCTGGCAACCTGTTGGATCTTTCCCAAGTTCTCTGAGTCGGATCTCCTAGCTCGGCCCAAAGCCGATATTCTTTCTCAACCAAACCGCGTCCACGCTCGCCTCCTGCAGCCTGGTGGATGTGCCCGAGAGTGACTCTCTCTTCTGCCCTCAAAAGTCAAAAAGCTTCTTCATTGGAAGACAGCAGCTTCAGAGGCCCGTCCCCTCACATGGCCCCTTGGCCCCTAACCACTGCTGAAGCCGGTATGAGCGAATATTAATCTATACGGTTTTGGGAATCCAACCTCTCTGCCACAACAGCACCACTCAAAACCTTCCCGTTGGGACAGGTAAACAAGCAGCAGGTCTAAACACGAGTGAGCATTCGCACTGAGCACCAGCGCCTAAGCTTCTAAGAGTGCGCGTGCAGGGGCCTCGGGCGGACCAATGGTTGCTGAGTGACGTCAGCAGTCACTAGGTAGATTGAAATTTCGTTCTCATTGGCTCTTCCTTGCCATGGCTATACATAGGTGTTCTCCTAAGGTAGGGCCTGGCTCCGTCCCCTACATCTCCTTCCATTCTGTCATCGACATCCCCTAAGCCACACGGAATGATCGGCTCTACTATTCCCTCATCACCCATTCTGGACACCAGATGGATCTTTCCCGAGATGCCTGAGACGGATCTGGTAGCACGGCCCAATCAGTTTCCCTTTCTCAACCAAACCGCGTTCGCGCTCACCTCTTGCAGCCTGGTGGAGGTGCCCGAGTGTGACTCTCTCTTCTGCCTTCAAAAGTCAAAATGCTTCTTCATTGTAAGACATTAGCTTCAGAGGCCCGTCCGCTCACCTGGCCCCTTGGCCCTTACCCACTTCTCAAGCCGGTATGAGCGAATATTACTCGATACGATTTTGGAGAAGCCAACCTCTCTGCCACAACAGCACCACTCAAAAGCCTCCCGTTGGGAACGGTAACCAAGCAGCAGGTCTAAACACCAGTGAGCATTCGGACCGAGCCCTGGCGCCCAAGCGTTCTTAGAGGACGCGTGCAGGGGCCTCGGGTGGACCAATGGTTGCTGATTGACATCAGCAATCACTAGGTAAATTGAAAGTTCGTTCTCATTGGCTACTCGTTGCCATGGCCACACATCAGATCTTCCTAACCTTGGGCCTGGCAACGCCCCCTACTTCGCCTTCCACTCTGTCATCCACGTCCCCTACGCAGCACTGAAGGATAAGGAGAACTCTTTCCACATCACCCTTTCTGGCAGACTGATGGATCTTTCCCATATGCCTGAGTCGGATCTGGTAGCTCGGCCGAAAGACGATTCTCTTTTTCAACGGAACGGCTTCGCGATCGCCTCCTTGATCCTGGCTCCGCCCCCTACGTCTCCTTCCCTTCTGTCATCCACGTCCGATAGCCCACACGGAACGATCAGCTCTACTATTCCCACATCACCCTTTCTGGACACCAGATGGATCTTTCCCAAGATGCCTGAGTCAGATCTGTTAGCTAAGCCGAAAGCCGATTCTCTTTCTCAACCGAACGGCGTCGCGATCGCCTCCTTGGACCCTGATCCGCCCCCTATTTCTCGATCCACCCGGTCATCCACAACCCCTACGCCACACGGAAGGATCAGCTGTACTCTTTCCACATCACCCTTTCTGTCAGGATGATGCCTTTTTCCCTGATGTCTGAATCGGATCCGGTAGCAGGGACCGAATGCTTCAGGGTGTGAAGGGAGGGTATAAGAGATTTGCTGCCCGGGGGGGAGCTCAGGTTGCATCTTTGGGGACTGAGATTCACCTCCAAGTTACTGGGAAGTATGTTTGGAAACTTCACGGTGTGAAGGAGCCTTGGAAGTTGTTATCAATTCCTCAGCTGTAGGGCTGGCCCATGGCTCACTTGGGAGAGTGCGGTGCTGATAACAACAAGGCCATGGGTTCAGATCCCTGTATAGGGATGGCCGGTTAGCTCACTTGGGACAGCGTGGAGCTACAACACCAAGTCAAGGGTTAAGATCCCCTTGCCGGGCATCTTAAAAAAATAAATAAATCCACAGCTGAGCTGAGGTTGTGCTTTTTCAAGCCCAACATTTGGACACAGAATTGGTCAAGAACCCTGTCCAAGCCCCTCCCTGAGAGGGTCCTATCTGCAACCACCATCTGTGGCTTGGTCTTGGCTACACTGCCCGCTCTGTCCTCTTACTCCCAACCTCAGCACCAGCCTCTGGGCTTCCTCAGTGCTGGTCATCTGTGAATCCCTGTTGGCCTGAAGGNCTACTATTCCCACATCACCCTTTCTGGCAGACTGATGGATCTTTCCCAGATGCCTGAGTCGTATCTGGTAGCTCGGCCGAAAGCCGATTCTCTTTCTCAACCATACGGCGTGGCGATCGCCTCATTGGTCCTGGCTCCGCCCCCTACGTCTCCTTCCCTTCTGTCATCCACGTCCGATACGCCACACGGAACGATCAGCTCTACTATTCCCACATCACCCTTTCTGGATACCAGATGGATCTTTCCCAAGATGCCTGAGTCAGATCTGTTAGCTCAGCCGAAAGCCGATTCTCTTTCTCAACGGAACGGCATCGCGATCGCCTCCTTGGACTCTGATCCGCCCCCTATTTCTCGATCCACCCTGTCATCCACAACTCTCACGCCACACGGAAGGATCAGCTGTACTCTTTCCACATCACCCTTTCTGTCAGCCCGATGCNCTCGCCTCCTGCAGCCTGGTGGAGGTGCCCGAGACTGACTCACTCTTCTGACCTCAAAAGTCAATAAGCTTCTTCATGGTAGAAAAGAACAGCTTCACAGGCCCGTTCCCACCCCTGGCCCCTTGTCCCTTACCCACTTCTCAAGCTGGTATGAGCGAATATTACTTGATACGATTTTGGAGAAGCCAACCTCTCTGCCACAACAGCACCACTCAAAAGCCTCCCGTTGGGACTGTTAACCAAGCAGCAGGTCTAAACACCAGTGAGCATTCGGACGGAACCGTGGCGCCCAAGCGTTCTAAGAGGACGCGTGCAGGGGCCTCGGGTGGACCAATGGTTGCTGAGTGACATCAGCAATCACTAGGTAAATTGAAAGTTCGTTCTCATTGGCTATTCGTTGCCATGGCTATACATCACTTCTCTTCTAAGCGTTGACCTGGCTCCTCCCCCTACTTCTCCTTCCATTCTGATATCCACTTCCCGTACAACACGGGAAATGATCAGCTCTACTATTCCCACATCACCCTCTCTGGCCACCACATGGATCTTTCCCAGATGCCTGAGTCGGATCTGGTAGCTCGGCGGAATCAAATTCTCTTTCCGAACCCAACTGCGTGTGCGCTCACCCGAACCCAACCGCGTCTGCGCTCGCGTCCTTGGTCCCTGATCCGCCCCCTACTTCTTGATCCACTCTGTCATCCACAACCCCTACGCCACAGGGAAGGAACAGCTGTGTTCTTTCCTCACCATTTCTGGCAACCTGATGGATCTTCCCCAAGTTGTCTGAGTCGGATCTCCTAGCTCGGCGGAAAGCCGATTCTCTTTCTCAACCAAACCGCGTCCGCGCTCGCCTCCTGCAGCCTGGTGGAGGTGCCCGAGAGTGACTCTCTCTTCTGCCCTCAAAAGTCAAAAAGCTTCATTGTAAGACAGCAGCTTCAGAGGCCCGTCCCCTCACATGGCCCCTTGGACCCTAACCACTTCTGAAGCCGGTGTGACCGACTATTACTCGATACCATTTTGGAAAAGCCAACCTCTCTGCCACAACAGCACCACTCAACAGCCTCCCGTTGGGACCGGTAACCAAGCAGCAGGTCTAAACACGAGTGAGCATTCGCACGGAGCACCGGCGCCTAAGCTTCTAAGAGGGCGCGTGCAGGGGCCTCTGATGGACCAATGGTTGCTGAGTGACGTCAGCAGTCACGAGGTAGATTGAAATTTTGTTCTCATTGGCTCTTCCTTGCCACAGCTATACATAGGTGTTCTGCTAAGGGAGGGCCTGGCTCCGCCCCCTACTTCTCCTTCCATTCTGTCATCCACATCCCCTAAGCCACACGGAATGATCAGATCTACTATTCCCTCATCACCCATTCTGAACACCAGATGGATCTTTCCCGAGATGCCTGAGTGGGATCTGGTAGCTCGGCCAAATCAGATTCCCTTTCTCAACCAAACCGCGTTCGCGCTCACTTCTTGCAGCCTGGTGGAGGTGCCCGAGAGTGACTCTCTCTTCTGCCCTTAAAAGTCAAAAAGCTTCTTCATTGTAAGACAGCAGATTCAGAGGCCCGTCCCCTCACCTGGCCCCTTGGCCCTTACCCACTTCTCAAGCCGGTATGAGCGAATATTACTCGATACGATTTTGGAGAAGCCAACCTCTCTGCCACAACAGCACCACTCAAAAGCCTCCCTTTGGGACCGGCAACCAAGCAGCAGGTCTAAACACCAGTGAGCATTCGGTCCGAGCCCTGGAGCCCAAGTGTTCTAAGAGGACGCGTGCAGGGGCCTCGGGTGGACCAATGGTTGCTGAGTGACATCAGCAATCACTAGGTCAATTGAAAGTTCCTTCTCATTGGCTATTTGTTGCCATGGCCACACATCAGTTCTCCCTAAACTTGGGCCTGGCTACGCCCCCTACTTCGCCTTCCACTCTGTCATCCACGTCCCCTACGCAGCACTGAAGGATAAGGAGAACTCTTTCCACATCACCCTCTCTGGCCAGCACATGGGTGGATCTTCCCAAGATGCCTGAGTCGGATCTGGTAGCTCGGCCGCAAGCCGATTCTCTTTCTCAACCAAACGGCGTCGCGATCGCCTCCTTGGTCCTGGCTCCGCCCACTATGTCTCCTTCCCTTCTGTCATCCACGTCCGATACGCCACACAGAACCATCAGCTCTACTATTCCCACATCACCCTTTCTGGATACCAGATGGATCTTTCCCAAGATGCCTGAGTCAGATCTGTTAGCTCAGCTGAAAGCCGATTCTCTTTCTCAACCGAACGGCGTCGCCATCGCCTCCTTGGTCCCTGATCCGCCCCGTATTTCTCGGTCCACCCTGTCATCCACAACCCCTACGCCACACGGAAGGATCAGCTGTACTCTTTCCACATCACCCTTTCTGTCAGCCTGATGCCTTTTTCCCTGATGTCTGAGTCGGATCTGGTAGCTCGGACCGAAAGCTTCAGGGTATGAAGGGAGGGTGTAAGAGATCTGCTGCCCGGGTGGGAGCTCAGGTTGCATCTTTGGGGACTGAGAGTCACCTCCAAGTTACTGGGAAGTATGTTTGGAAGCTTCACGGTGTGAAGGGGCCTTGGACGTTGTTATCAATTCCTCAGCTGTAGGTCTGGCCCATGGCTCACCTGGGAGAGTGTTGGGCTGATAACACCGAGGCCATGGGTTCAGATCCCATATAGGTATGGCCGGTTAGCTCACTTGGGATAGCGTGGTGCTACAACACCAAGACAAGGGGTAAGATCCCCTTACTAGTCATCTTTTTTAAGTAAGTAAGTAAGTAAGTAAGTAAGTAAGTAAGTAAGTAAGTAAGTAAGTAAGTAAGTAACTAAGTAAAAGTAAGTAAGTATGTAAGTAAGAAAAGTAAGTAAGTATGTAAGTAAGAAAAGTAAGTAAGTATGTAAGTAAGTAAGTAAGTAAGTAAGTAAAAGTAAGTAAGTAAGTATGTAAGTAAAAGTAAGTTAGTAAATAAGTAAATAAGTAAATAAATGAATGAATGTATGAATGAATTAATAAATAAATAAATAAATAAATAAAATGATGGTCTACAAGTTCGAAATCCAAAAATTGTTATTTCTTTACACAACAAACAATCTGATACTGATATAAATATAAAAATTGTAAAAACAAGAACATCAAGCATTCAGATCTCCATACCAGCCAGCCGCCAAAAAAAAAAAAAAAAAAGAGAGAGAGAGAGAGAAATTAAAGAAGACCTAACTAAATGGAATGACATCCCATGTTCATGAGGCAGAAGACTTAATATGGTTAAGATGGCTATACTTCCCAAACTGGTCTACAGATTCAGTGTGATCTCTAACAAAATTTTAGCTGCTTCTTTTTGCAAAAATTGACGAGCAAATCATTTAATTCCTATGGAAATGTAAGGGACCCAGAATAGTCAAAACAATTGTGACGAATTGAGTTGTATCTCCACAAAAAAAAATATGTGCTGTCCTAACTCCCAGTAAATCAGAATGTGACTTTATTTGGAGAAAGGGTCTTTACAGAGATAATCAGCTTAGATTAAGATGATTACAGAGGTAATCATTAGGGTGAAATCTCATTCAATATGATTGGTGTTCTTGCAAAAAAGAGAAATTTAGACACAGAAACAGACTCCTACAGAAGGAAGACAATGTGAAGACACAGGGAGAACTTCATCTACAACCCATATAATGCCTGAGACTACCAGAGCAAGGAGAGAGGCATGAAACAGATTCTTCCTCACAGCACTCAGAAGAAACCAGCCTTGCTAACACCTTGATTTTGGGCTTCTAGCCTCCAGAACTGTGACATAAACTTTTTGTTGTTTAAGCCACCCAAATCATGATACTTTCTTCTGGCAGTCCTAGCAAACTTATATAACAGTCTTGAAAAAGAAGAACAAAGGTGGAGGATTCCCAATTCCCAATTCTAAAACTTACGACAAAACATAGTAATTGAGATAGTGTGGTAGTGACATAAGGATAGAACACATAAATTAATGGAATAGAATTGAAAGTCCAGAAATAAACCCTTAGATTTATGTTCAATTTGATTTTCTTCCTTCCTTTCTTTCTTTCTTTTTTAAAAATGACCGGTAGGGGGATCTTAACCCTTGACTTGGTGTTGTCAGCACCACGCTCTCCCAAGTAAGCCACAGGCCGCACTCAATTTGATTTTGAACAAAGGTGCCAAGACAATTCAATAGGGGAATACAGTTTTTCAACAAATGACAGTNAGGATCAGCTCTACTATTCCCACATCACCCTTTCTGGCAGCCTGATGGATCTTTCCCAAATGCCTGCGTCGGATCTGGTAGCTCGGCGGAATCAAATTCTCTTTCCGAACCGAACCGCGTCTGCGCTCGCGTCCTTGGTCCCTGATCTGCCCCCTACTTCTTGATCCACTCTGTCATCCACAACCCCTACGCCACACGGAAGGATCAGCTGTGCTCTTTCCACATCACCCTTTCTGGCAACCTGATGGATCTTTCCCAAGTTGTCTGAGTTGGATCTCCTACCTCGGCCGAAAGCCGATTCTCTTTCTCAAGCAAATTGCGTCCCAGCTCGCCTCCTGCAGCCTGGTTTAGGTGCCCGAGAGTGACTCTCTCTTCTGCCCTCAAAAGTCAAAAAGCTTCATTGTAAGACAGCAGCTTCAGAGGCCCATCCCCTCACATGGCTCCTTGGCCCCTAACTACTTCTGAAGCCGTTTTGAGAGAATATTACTCGATACGATTTTGGAAAAGCCAACCTCTCTGCCACAACAGCACCACTCAACAGCCTTCCGTTGGGACAGGTAACCAAGCAGCAGGTCTAAACACGAGTGAGCATTCGCACCGAGCACCAGCGCCTAAGCTTCTATGAGGGCGCGTGCAGGGGCCTCGGGTTGACCCATGGTTGCTGAGTGACGTCAGCAGTCACTAGGTAGATTGAAATTTTGTTCTTATTGGCTCTTCCTTGCCAGGTCTATACATAGGTGTTCTCCTAAGGGAGGACCTGGCTCCGCCCCCTTCTTCTCCTTCCATTCTGTCATCCACATCCCCTAAGACACACGGAATGATCAGCTCTACTATTCCCTCATCACCCATTCTGGACACCAGATGGATCTCTCCCGAGATGCCTGATTCGGATCTGGTAATTCGGCCCAATCAGATTCCCTTTCTCAACCAAACCGCGTTCGCACTCACCTCTTGCAGCCTGGTGGAGGTGCCCGAGAGTGACTCTCTCTTCTGCCCTCAAAAGTCAAAAAGCTTCTTCATTGTAAGACAGCAGCTTCAGAGGCCCGTCCCCTCACCTGGCCCATTGGCCCTTACCCACTTCTCAAGCCGGTATGAGCGAATATTAGTCGATATGACTTTGGAGAAGCCAACCTCTCTGCCACAACAGCACCACTCAAAATCCTCCCGTTGGGACCGGTAACCAAGCAGAGGTCTAAACACGAGTGAGCATTCGCACAGAGCCCTGGCGACCAAGCGTTCTAAGAGGACGCGTGCAGGGGCCTCGGGTGAACCAATGGTTGCTGAGTGACATCAGCAATCACTAGGTAATTTGAAAGTTCGTTCTCATTGGCTATTTGTTGCCATGGCCACACATCAGTTCTCCTTAACCTTGGGCCTGGCTACG
>NW_007740502.1:0-860 GCF_000696425.1 Galeopterus variegatus | reverse complement strand
CACATCCGATACGCCGCACGGAATAATCAGCTCTACTATTCCCACATCACCCTTTCTGGCAGACTGATGGATCTTTCCCAGATGCCTGAGTCGGATCTGGTAGCTCGGCCGAAAGCCGATTCTCTTTCTCAACCAAACGGCGTGGCGATCGCCTCATTGGTCCTGGCTCCGCCCCCTACGTCTCCTTCCCTTCTGTCATCCACATCCGATACGCCGCACGGAATAATCAGCTCTACTATTCCCACATCACCCTTTCTGGCAGACTGATGGATCTTTCCCAGATGCCTGAGTCGGATATGGTAGCTCGGCCGAAAGCCGATTCTCTTTCTCAACCAAACGGCGTCGCAATCGCCTCCTTGGTCCTGGCTCCGCCCCCTACGTCTCCTTCCCTTCTGTCATCCCCGTCCGATAGGCCACACAGAACGATCAGCTCTACTATTCCCACATCACCCTTTCTGGATACCAGATGGCTCTTTCCCAAGATGCCTGAGTCAGATCTGTTAGCTCAGCCGAATGCCGATTCTCTTTCTCAACCGAACGGCGTCGTGATTGCCTCCTTGGTCCCTGATCCGCCCCCTATTTCTCGATCCACCCTGTCATCTACAACCCCTANGGGAAGACATTGTGATATCTACAATCCAGACATTTGAAGGGAATGGTGCACCGATCCTTGGGAGCAAAAAAGTCTACTTAACTCTGAAAATCTCTGGCTGCTTCTCATCTTTTGCACCCTTACTACGTAGGTCTTTACTTTGCTCTGTGACACAGCCTAACTGGTGCACTAGTCCAGACACCCTCTCCTGACCTGTATTTCTATGTCCTGGCAGGTGTTCAGGGAGCTGTGCTAAGCTCCCTCAGAA
>NW_007740501.1:25121-29810 GCF_000696425.1 Galeopterus variegatus | reverse complement strand
GGGACCAACTCTTCCATTTCAGGCCCAAAGATCTAGGGAGACAAAATGGTCTTGGGGAACTAGCTTGAGGAGCTCTCCACATGCTCTCTGCTCAGGGCCACCTTGGGAAACTGTTTCTAGCACCAGCACCCTGGCTACTTTGGCTGCTCCAGCTGTGGGTAAATTGGCCCCAGGTATGGCTGCAACCACAACTTTGGAAAATACAAGCCAGAAGCCTTGGTGGAGTCCATGTGGTGCTGGGTCTGCAGGCTCACAAAATGCCAGAGCTTGGAAGGCTTGGGAGTCTCCACCCAGATTTCAAAGGATGTATGGAAAAGTCTGGGGGCCCAGGAAGAGATCTGTCACAGGGGTATGGTCACTATGGACAGCCTTTGCTAGAGCAATTCCAAGTGGAAACATGGGGTCGGAGTTGCAGCAAAGAAAACCCATCAGCACCATGTCTAGTGGAGTCGTGAGAGCAGGACTGCCATGGAGACCCAAGACCTATGGAGCTACAGAGTATAATGACAGCCTGGGAGAGCTGAAGTGTGGCCTGCAACCAGGAAAGCCACAGGAGCAAAGCTACCCAATGACTTGGGGACCCAACCCCCACACCAGCATGCAGAGGATGTGGAACATGGACTCAAGGTATATGATTCACCATCTTTGAGATTTAATATTTGCCCTGCTGGATTTTAGACTTGCTTAGGACCTGATACTCCTTTCTTTTGACCTATTTCTCTCTTTTGGAATGGGAATATGTACCATTTGTCCCACCACTGTATCTTGGAAGTAGATAACTTATATTGATTTCACAGTTGGGATTTTGAACTTTGGACTCTCAAGTTGAAACAAGATTGTGGGGATCAAATGAATGCATTTACATGTGAAAAGGACATGAGTTTTGGGGGGCCAGGGGCAGACCATGCCATAGTGAATGGATTAAAAATTGTGGTCAAGGGTGTGGTTCTGAGGGCTTTATAAGAAGAGCACATGAGAGTCTCTCTCTTTCTGCTCTCTCTGCTTCCACTGTCTTGCAATGTAAGACCCCTGGGTCACTGTTGCCACCACCAGATGGACTTCATACTTCCTAACCTCAGAAATTCTAAGCAGTAAATTTTGTTTTTCTTTATAAATTACCCAGTTCCAAGTATTCTGTTATAGCAACACAAAATGGACTAAAACAGGAGCCCTGAGGCAGGTCAAGCCAGTGGGTCTCCTATATAGGCCTGGCCAGGTCTGCCCGTAGTGGCAGTGGGGCCCTTAGCAGCAGGTCTGGCCAAGGCAGCCATTGGTGGCAGGCCAGGAATGGCCAAGGGTGCTCTTAGTGGGAGGGCAGGCCAAGGGGACCCTGGGGGAGGCCATTCAAGGGAGGCCGTTAGTGGCAGGGCAGGCCATTAGTGGCAGGGCAGGCCAGTCCACACCAAGGGGTCTCTTAGAGGTAGACCAGGCCAGGGGGCCCCTTAGCACCAAGTAGGCCTAAGGGGCCCTGGGGCAGGCCATTCAAGGGGGGCCCTTATTTAGCAATGTTTTATCATTTATACTTGGCCAGAAATTTTTCTTTTTCATTAGAGTATCCAACTTATTTATGAAATATATATTTTAATATCCATATTTTTATAGTTTCTTCAGAATCTAGATTATGTTTTTTTCCACTTCCACATTTGTGTATTTTTATTTGAGTCAAATTTATTTAATTAAAATAAACACTGAAAATGAATACATGGTTTTTGTTGGGTTTTTATTATTCATATAAACAGCTTTCAGATTTATTAGTCTGTCAATTCTGTCATTTTCCCCCTCTCCTGATAATTTTATTTCATTTTTTTCTGTTTAGTATATCCATTCTCCTGTGAATCTTAGGTTTGTTATCATATTCTTATCTTCTTATGATGAATAAGTAGTTTTAGAATATTTTGATATTTATTGTCTAATAATGACATATAAGGGTGTAAATTTGCTTTAGAAAAGAAATTTGACTTTCTTTGCCTCATTTTAGCAATTTAACTATGATGGACTTTAGTATGATTTTCTCCTCTTTTCTTTTTTATTCCCAGTTGGGGTTTGCCAATCTAATTGGGGTTCTTTAATCTGTGGATTGATGTACTATACCCATTTTGGAAAATCCTCAGCCATTACACCTTCAGTGACAGCTTCTTGCCCCTTCTCTCTCCCCTCTCTGTCCCCCTCTGAGTCTAATTACCCATACACAGTTGTAATGAGGCTCATCCATCTCTGGTTCTTCCCTCTTCCTCAGGGAAGGGCCTTCAGGGATTTGGATGGAAATTCTAGTGGGTCACTCGTCAACCATGAAAGACTGTGGCAAATCCACTTGTGACTTTTGGAGGTTTCAGCTTGCTGCTTAGCACCCATGCCCTGCAGTTTTAAAATGTGGCAAAAATCTTGAGAGACCAATCAGCAGGTCCTGTTCTTCTGGGGAAACATTACCTCCCAAGCACTTTGAGATTCAGACATATTTTACTCTGACTTTTAAGAACCCTTGACCTAGCTCCTCAATTCCCCTTCAAGGATTTGGATGGAAATTCTAGTGGGTCACTGGTCAACCATGAAAGACTGTGGCAAACCCACTTGTGACTTTTGGAGGTTTCAGCTTGCTGCTTAGCACCCACGCCCTGCAGTTTTAAAATGTGGCAAAAATCTTGAGAGACCAATCAGCAGGTCCTGTTCTTCTGGGGAAACATTACCTCCCTAGCACTTTGAGATTCAGACATATTTTACTCTGACTTTTAAGAACCCTTGACCTGGCTCCTCAATTCTCCACGTTCATCCCCAGAACACAGAGAATGTTCTATGGAAAACACCAACTGTGTCAGTGCTTCTCAANGATGGACTTTAGTATGATTTTCTCCTCTTTTCTTTTTTATTCCCAGTTGGGGTTTGCCAATCTTATTGGGGTTCTTTAATCTGTGGATTGATGTACTATACCCATTTTGGAAAATCCTCAGCCATTACACCTTCAGTGACAGCTTCTTGCCCCTTCTCTCTCCCCTCTCTGTCCCCCTCTGAGTCTAATTACCCATACACAGTTGTAATGAGGCTCATCCATCTCTGGTTCTTCCCTCTTCCTCAGGGAAGGCCCTTCAAGGATTTGGATGGAAATTCTAGTGGGTCACTGGTCAACCATGAAAGACTGTGGCAAACCCACTTGTGACTTTTGGAGGTTTCAGCTTGCTGCTTAGCACCCACGCCCTGCAGTTTTAAAATGTGGCAAAAATCTTGAGAGACCAATCAGCAGGTCCTGTTCTTCTGGGGAAACATTACCTCCCTAGCACTTTGAGATTCAGACATATTTTACTCTGACTTTTAAGAACCCTTGACCTGGCTCCTCAATTCTCCACGTTCATCCCCAGAACACAGAGAATGTTCTATGGAAAACACCAACTGTGTCAGTGCTTCTCAAGTTGTGTGATCTCTCACTCCAGCACCAGCCCTGAGTGACCAACCAATACTTCCCTAGTTTCTCTGTCCTATGGGACAAAGTGTGGCCACGTGGGCCATGTGTGATCATAAGTTCCTGCTGAGAATTAGCAAAAACCCTCTCTTGGAATCTCCCTCTCTGAAATTCCAATTCTTGTAATTACTGTTTCCGCAACTCTATTATTCTCTCTGGCTTACACAACGATACATGCTTTGCTTTTCTGTCCAATTAGACATGAGTCCTGAAGCTCTTTTCTTTACCAATAGGAGACTTCCTTAATTTTTATAAAAGTTATTAATATACGTTTATGTAACCAGTTATCTCTAAACAGACACTGGCTGGTTCTCAATCTTTTGCTACCCAAACCTGCACAAATGAATATAGAGATAGATTTAAATGGACCCAGTACAAAAGGCTTGAGAACTCCTTCCAAACTAAGACTGATAGCAAAACTGCAGAGGTAGTCAGATAATATGGTAAAGTAAATATTATTAAATTGTGCATTTTTTCACATGTAAATAGTTCTTTAAAACTTTTTAGTGAGGCATATCATACTTAGAAAAGATTATATAGAATGTTTTAAGTTTAAATATTAATGTCATATAAACTCTGCGGACTGGGTACATACTAATGAATAGACTGGACAGATATTAGGCTCCCAGTGTGTCCATCATGACCTCATTTCCCTGCTATCCCCAGATGTGCCCATTACCAAAAATTTTATAGTTATTCTTTTTGTCTTTACCATCTATTATGTATCACTAAGAAGTATTTTGTTTAACTTTGCCTCTTTTAACCTTTCCATGAAAGGATATTAATAGACTTACTATGAACACGGTCATCGTCAGTTTCTCTGCCTGAGTCTGTTTCACACATGCTGGGGTTTGAGACTATGGGTCACACAACTTACCCATTCATTCCAATGCTTATAACATTTGGGCTGTTTCAAGTTTGTTTTTGCTCTTGTGAAAATTCAGCTCCTATAATNTTATAACATTTGGGCTGTTTCAAGTTTGTTTTTGCTCTTGTGAAAATTCAGCTCCTATAATTTATGCTTGTTTCCAAATGCCCACATATGACAAATTCTCAACCCATTAGAGAGAAATTACTGGGTTGTAGATTATGTGTAATTTCAAACTTACAGGAAATGCCAATGGGTGTATAAATAGACCCACCATCTCTGCATGTGATGGTTTATTCCACAAGATTAACAACATTGGAATTGCCTCATTTATTAATTTTTGCCTATCAGTGTACATGCAATAGGATTT
>NW_007740501.1:21425-23359 GCF_000696425.1 Galeopterus variegatus | reverse complement strand
GCAGGAACCTCATCTGAAACAATGGCCTCTTATAATTTTATTTAGCAGAAGTTATTAAAACGCTTGCTGCAACTTCTAAGAGTGCTGTAGTTTCTCCTTCACATGTAAACCTTCAATAAGTTAATTATGGTACACAAAGTTTATAGGAGTAAATTCATTATTCCACTGTAGATAACCGGTTGTCATTGTCCCATGTGTTAATGTGTCTATTACTTCTACCACTTCACAGCAATGCCTAATCTGTCATCATCATTGTGAAATATGAGGATATTTGTATTTTATAACATGGAGACATTTTATCACTGAAATGAGCTCCACTCCTTGATAGGTATCTAATATATTGGGAATATTTTGTCTATTTTGTTCACTGCAGACCTAGAACATGACCTGTTACACAGGAGAGCACCACAAAATTCTTATTTGACATCCGGTCTCAAGAGAGACACACATACCTGAATTCATACACAAATCTCATGATAGGTCCACTTCCATTTTAACCTCAGAGAATGAACTGTTCTCACATCAACCCCTTTTGGCAGAAGGATATCCCCCACCCCCACCCCACCCCCCGTCCAGCAGGACAGGTGCTTGGGCCTTCCTGAGCCCTCACATTCTGCTTAAAAACCTGACAGCCAGGATCCTAAGTTCATGAGTGTCAGCAGATGGACATGATGATAGTTATGATGCTGGAGCCCCTTACATGTTCTAGAATTCTTCCAGGAATGGTCTCCTCACTTCCAGACCCAGGTGGCTCAGTTAGGGCATCACTGGTGTCTGTCCCCTCACTCAGCCACCATGTTCTCCTTGAAGTCACCCCTGATGTTATGTGACACACTGTGTCACTGTAGAGTCACCACCAAAGAAGATCCTCACCAGATGTGTTCCCTGGACCTTGCACTTCCCACTCTCCAAAACTAGGGAATAAATTTTCTTTGTAAATTACCAAGTTTCAAGTGTTCTGTTAGAAGCAACACAAACACTAATACACTATATGAGCTTGAAGCAAGACTCTTCATACCACCTTGGGATCCTTCTTTGAAAGAAACGCAGGGCTGGGGAAGGACTTGTGCCTCCTCAGACCCTGTGTGGAACCCAGTCTCAAGTTAGGAAACAGCCACTAGGGCCACTTGTCTTAACTTGTCCCAGTTCAAAAGTCCAAAGTCCCACTATGAAATCAAAACAAGTTATCTACTGCCAAGACACAATGGTGGGACAAGCATAGGGTACATATTCCTGTTCAAAAAGGAAGAAAAAGGCCAGAGGGAAGGGGTAACAGGTCCTAAGCATGTCCAAAACCCAGCAGGGCAGGCATCAAACATCAAAGCTGGCAAATAACTTCACTTCATATGTGGGATCCTCTGCATGCTGGTGCAGGGGTTGGGTCCCCAAGTAATTGGGAAGCCCCATTCCTACAGCTTTCCTGGTCTCAGGCCACACTTTAGCTCTTCCAGGCTGGTGTCCAAATCTGGTAGCTCTACAAGTCTGGCATCTCCATGGTGGTCCTGATCCCATGACTCCACTAGGTTTGGCACTGGTGGGGGTTCTCTGCTGCAACTCCAACTCCACATTTCTGCTCAGCATTACTCTAGCAAAAGCTCTCCACAGAAGCTCTGCCCCTGTAACAGACCTCTTCCTGCATCCCCAGACTTTTCCATACATCCTTTGAAATTGGGGTGGTGGCTCCCATGCTTTCACAGCTCTGGCATTCTGAGAGCCTGCAAATTCAACATGACATGTACACTGCTAAGTCTTCAGCTTGTATCTTCCTAAGCTGCAGGTCCAGCAGCACCCAGGGTCAATTTAGCTATAGCCAGTGTGTGGGAAGCAGCATCCCAAGCTGGCCCTGGGCAGCCAGTCCATGGAGGGCACCTTAGGCCTGTTCTCTGAAACCATTCTCTCTCCCTAGTCCCTTGGGCCTGTGATGGAAGGGGCAG
>NW_007740501.1:17307-20563 GCF_000696425.1 Galeopterus variegatus | reverse complement strand
GGCCTGTTCTCTGAAACCATTCTCTCTCCCTAGTCCCTTGGGCCTGTGATGGAAGGGGCAGCCTCAAAGTTTTGTGAAATACCTTCAAGATCTTTTTTCCATGTTCTTGATAATCCCTTTCTCTGTCCTGACCTTAGCAAATGGTCCCTTGGCTACCCCTTAGTTTCCTCTCTTAAACAGACTTTCTCACTCTTTATTGGAGTTTTCCAATTTTTTACCCTCTGCTTTCCTTTGAATTATAAATTCTGGCTTTATGTCATGCCTTCTCTGCCATAATACAGGATAGGCTGTCATAAATAGCAATGCAGCAGCTGAATTTCTTCTGCCTAATATTCTGGCTCACAGCTCTTAAGTTCTGCATCACATAAAGCTTTGAGGCATTCTGTTCAGGTAGAGAACATTCATTGCCCCCAAAAAACACCCTTGTGTCCATTTGTAGCCAAATCCCCCATCTCTAACCACTGATCTGTTTTAGTTTACCATACCATGCCTTTTCCATGTCATATAAAAGGAATGCTGTTACAGCCTTAGGAGGTTTTTTGTTTTTTGTTTTAAATTGATGTCCTCTTTGTAAAATTGAATAATTACACTTGCCTTCCAGTGTTCTAAATTTAAATGTTTCTACAGTGCCCAATGCAGGTTAAGTACAGATTAAGCCTTCAAACTTGAGTGATTCCTTTATTATTAGCTACATAGTTTACAAAACTCTGTGCTCCCTGTACTTAACTTTCTTCATTTTGTGATAAGAGGTAATGAATGATGAGGGAGAAGGTTTAAATGTGATATAAATGATTGTCAAGACACTATACCCTATGGAGTGCTATGAAAATATGAGTTAGCATGGAAAATAATGGAGAGAGATTAGATATTGTTTGCTCTTTAACAAAACACTGCAGTATGACATTATTTTTCCTCTTTCCTAGCTAGTGCTTGAAGTCTAGAAGTGGAAAGGATACCTGTGAAAAGTAAAAAAGGCTTTGGGGGATTTGTGGGTCATTAATACAAAAAGCTTCCACCCTCTCCTATAAAACACATTAACATTTTTCCTCTTTGAAGATGTCAAACATGATTTCTTTTCTACTGAAATTTACTCAAATTGATACTCTGTGTTTTGGAGCTCACCTCCAATCCACAAAAATGATCAGACATTCTCNCAAATTGATACTCTGTGTTTTGGAGCTCACCTCCAATCCACAAAAATGATCAGACATTCTCCTCCTGTCCCCATTATGACTACTGCTGCTGCTTTACCAGTTAGTTTTAGCTCCACTCACTTTTTTCTGCCTTTTAGGATTCCCAGAGAATTATATTCATGATCTGAGAACAACCAATTCAGACCAAAGCCTGGCTTCCTGGAACATGCATCAAAACCACCAAACACAAGAGCAAATCTGATAATAAATCCTTTCAAACATCCTCTGTGTGATGTAATCCACAGTCCTCCATCATGTGTTCAAGTTGCTTTAACTCATTATAGCCAGTTTTCTCTGACTACCAGTGTGATCATGGGTTTTGGCTAAAGAGTACTGATAAAACCATTACTTAAGCTTTTATCACTAATGATGAATAAGAAATCATTTTAAGAGCAAATGTTGCACATATATAACAATAATAAATAAAATTTGCATAACAGAAAAATACCTACACTTGTATACACCCAGTAATATTGATTCAGAATGCATAGTGCTTAAATTAACAAAATTACAAAATTGATTTGAAATCCATAATTAATAATTCTCTCAGCAAGTGCAAAATAAAGAGGCTGACACATAAGTGTTATGGGTTGAATTGTGTCCCCCCCTCATTTCATATGTTGAAATCCTGGCCCCCAGTACCTCAGTATGTGGCCTCATTCGAAAATAGGGTTGTCCTAAATGTAATTAGTGCAGATGAGTTTGTACTGGAGTAGGGTGGGGCCACAACCCAGTGTGAGCGGTATCAGTATAAAGAGAACACATATGAAGAGATAAACATGCACACAGTGAGAATGCCATGTGAAAACTGGTTATTGCTGCCACAAGCCAAGGAAGTACCAGAAGCCAGGTGAGGCCTGAACACATCTTTCCCTGGCATCTTCATAGGGAGCATGGTCCTGCCAACAGCTTATTTTTGATCTTCTGGCTCCAGGACCATGAGAAAAAAATTCTGTTGTTCTAAGCCAGCCAGTACTTTGTTATGGCAGCCCAAGGAAACTCATACAGTTAGCATACAGCTGACTTGAAAACATAATAAATAGGATATTTCTATGAAATATCTATAGAAGGCTTTCCTTGAAAAAATACACATTGTTTTTAGTGATACATTATCAAACATAATAATTAAACCCATATCAAGGAACTTCATTCAGTTCTAAGTAAAGGAAATCTCCCAAAATCTAATATATGAGGAAGTTATTTGTTCTTACATAAGCCTGCATCAGCACACTTTGAAATGCAATAGGTAACAAACTCCCATGTGTTGTTTTCTTGTTTTGCTGTGACATTGTAGCTTTTTCTTGGTGCAATCAGAGTCACAGAGCCATTAGAAAGTATTAAGAGAACAAGATGCCCACCATACAAATTAGACAAGTCTGTGGAAGACTATACCTCTGACAAAATAGAAATCAAGCACTTGGTGTTTGTTTTGATGATACCCTTGATTGGCAGGGTCAAGAATCCAGAAAATAAACTGGAGTTTTGTATCCACAAAGCCCATAGACATCTGTCTATTTTAATTTATTGAGACCTTAAAAACAGTAACACCTTCTTCATTTCTTCCTTCTAAATTTCATGCAAGTGAGGCTATTGGTAAATTCAAATATGGAACCAGAAGGGGAAAGGATTCTAACAAACACAGTTCCTAACGTTATCCACATTGATATAACACAATCCAGAAGAAGTTGAGACTGTACTCTTTGAAGAACTTTGCATAATTACAACTTTCTGCTGATTATTTGTTAGGAAAATGGAATAAGGCTCCTTTGACCCAAAAATAAAATACTATCCTACTAAGAAAGGTGGGAAATGTAATAGGTAAGTGATATCCAATATCTGCCATGCTAAGTCAGTTTTACAGAAAAAAGAAGAAAGAAATATTAAAGTGTCATTGTTTCAATAACCCCTTATTTAGAGAACAATTTAAGAAACTACAAATAGGGCCGAGCCTGTGGCGCACTCGGGACAGTGCGGCGCTGGGAGTGCAGCAGCACTCCTGCCGTGGGTTCGGATCCTATATAGGGGTGGCCGGTCTCAAAAAGGACAAAAGAAAAAAAAAAAGG
>NW_007740501.1:15573-16708 GCF_000696425.1 Galeopterus variegatus | reverse complement strand
CACATTAAGTCATCTGCAGGAAGATGTCCCACATCACACTTGTAGTGTGTTTTTGCAGTGTTTGTTCTCACATGTCTTCTTAAGGATGAGGAGCAATGGAAGGCTTTCCCACACTGCTCACATGTATAAGGTTTCTCTCCAGCATGCAGTCTCACATGTACTGGTAAAGATAATGGCCATTTGAAGGCGTTCCCACATTCCTTACATTCATAAGGTTGCTCTACAGAGTGTGTTCTCACGTGTTGTTGCAAGAGTTCAGGCCAACTGAAGGCTTTCCCACACTGTGTGCATTCATAGAGTTTCTCTGCAGTGTGCCTCCTCATATGTTTTTGTAAGGATATGTGACAGTAGAAAGCTTTCCCACACAGCTTGCACTTGTACAATTTGTCTTCAGGATGCATTCTCATGTGTTCTCAAAAGCAGGCAGGCAAACTGAAGGCTTTCCCACACTGCTTACATTCATAGGGTTTCCCTCCAGTGTGTGTTCTCATATGCTTTCATAAGGATATGAGCCAACTAAAAGTTTTCCCACACTGTGTGCATTCATAGGGTTTTTCTCCACTGTGCTCTCTCATATGTCCTTGAAAGAATGAGGGATGACTGAATGTTTTTCCACATTGGTTACATTCATAGGGCTTCTCTCCACCATAAGTCCTTTCATGTCTCTGAAAGGACTGGGGATAAATGAAGTTTTCCCTACCCTGTCTGCGTTCATAGTGTTTCTCTCCAGGGTGCATGCATCATGTGTCTTCAAAAAGCTGAGGACTAACTGAAGGCTTCCCTACATTCCTTACATTTATATGGCTTCTCTCCAGTGTGACTTCTCACATGACTAGTAAGACCTGAAAAATCAATGAAGGCTTTCCCAAATCACTTACATTCATAGGTTTTCTCAGCAGTGTCAATCCGTATATGCTGACTGAGGGAAAGCATACAAGGAAAGGTTTTCCCACATGATTTACAAGCATAGGGTCTCTCTCCATTGTAGGCTCTAACATGTGTTCTTAGGTATGAATGACATTCATAGGCCTGCCCACATTCCTGGCCCTGATATGGTTTTTGTCCAGTGTGAATTTTGATGTGATTCTTGAGGGATGAGTGATGTGTGAAGACTTTTCCATATGCACTGTATCCA
>NW_007740501.1:12233-14080 GCF_000696425.1 Galeopterus variegatus | reverse complement strand
ACTTTAGGTTCCTTAGTTACTTTTTCTCCATAAACACCCTGCTGAGAAACTGACCCATTGGGCATAAATTGAGTTTTAAGCATCACATCCCTGTAGTGGTTCCTCTGAGCAGAATCCAGCAAAACCTACTCCTCCAGGGTGAAGTCCACAGCCACATCCTCAAAGACCACTGAGTCCTGAAACATCCAATGTATGTGCAGGAGCACAGCTGAGACTGGCAGCATGGGAACCGTACTCCATCCATACATAGTGCACACAAGATGCTGTGGCCTCCCAACATCTGCCCTGTGGCACTTGTCAGACCTCTTCCTCTGTCTACACTCACTTCCTCATAGATTTAACAGCACCACTAACACACTGAACTGATCTCTACATTTTTACTAGGACCACTTCAGGACTTATTCCTCTGTATCAAAAGGGTTTAGACCACACTGGAAATATCAAAGAAATGCTATGCAAATGAAACAAATATTTGCATTTTAAGGCCAACTGTCCCTTGTGACAAACTCTTTTCATCTCCCTCCCTGCTGTATACTACAGCACTCAGCACTCCATGAGCACAGAGTCAAACCCAGATGAGGTTTTAAGGTTTATCAAAGCACACTGAAGGACTGGGAACTTTTCCTTCTGTTCCCTTCCCCACACAAGGCCAAGGGGCATGAGGAGACCCAACATGCAACTAGGGCCAGGAAGCCACAGTGTCTTAAAGAACTCCAGGCCCAACTGGCTGAATGAAAACAGTCTTTTAGTGAAGCACTAATTTTAACTTATTCATGTAATAATTATCACAGATTCAACCTCTACTTTTCTCTTTGTGCAATTTCATGGAAATCGGAAGATATTGAGAAATCAGACCTCAGGAAAGAAGTAAAAGGTGTGAAATTTAGACCTCAGCACATTCCCTATACTCTTGAACCTGAACCTCAGTGCTGAAGCCCACCAGTGATTTTTTTTTCTAATTCAACTTTGAGTTCTCTCTCTCTCTCTCTCTCTCTCTCTCACACACACACACACACACACACAAAGTACACACAGAGTGAGGGCATAAAATTTGGAAACAGCTCTTTCCACCAGAGACATAAAAGTGTATTCTTGCTAACCTCGATGATACGGTTAAGAGCCTCACTTTGTAAAGAAGTTAACTTAAGCCCAAAACATTTGATTGTGAATTTACCATATGATAAAAGACATGAAGGATTGAGCAGTGCCTTCTTATAAAACACTCCCTTATCTCAAATTCCAGGAAAAAGTAACTCCCCACACACCACCCTAGAGGCTGAATTCTCAATTTCTCATGTCCATATCCCATATTGGGCACATGAGCATGACAGCCCAAGCCCTGAACACAGGAACCACTGAGAGGCACAGTGCCTTTAAACTCTGGTTTCTAAAGAAAGATCATCAACCTGCTAACATCCATGAGCAGAGGACAAAATATACTGTCATGCAACAACTCCAATGCTAGCATTTACCTATTCAGCAGCAGGATAATGGAAATACCCTATTACCAGTGCAGTGTTGCTTCACCCCACACAGATTTGTCACCCCACTTCCCCTGGGTGACGGAGATGCAAAGGATTACTCAAAGCCCATCTCTTCTGAGCAGTGAGAGGCCCCAAAGTGGTTAACTTCCCTGGGACCATTCAAGTGAGAGAGATCCCTTCCTCGGGAAATTAACACTGAATTGGGGTTCTTTCCTGCATTTATTTTCCCAGGAAGTTACAGGAAGAAACATAGGTGGGGTTATAGTTTAACAGTACAGGCTGGTAACTTTCAGTGAAACAAGCCAGATGACATTCCAGTAGACAATTAAGTGATCTTATCAACACAAGCTTGATCTTAGCAAA
>NW_007740501.1:5916-11811 GCF_000696425.1 Galeopterus variegatus | reverse complement strand
GATACTGTCATGCAACAACTCCAATGCTAGCATTTACCTATTCAGCAGCAGGATAATGGAAATACCCTATTACCAGTACAGTGTTGCTTCACCCCACACAGATTTGTCACCCCCACTTCCCCTGGGTGACGGAGATGCAAAGGATTACTCAAAGCCCATCTCTTCTGAGCAGTGAGAGGCCCCAAAGTGGTTAACTTCCCTGGGACCATTCAAGTGAGAGAGATCCCTTCCTCGGGAAATTAACACTGAATTGGGGTTCTTTCCTGCATTTATTTTCCCAGGAAGTTACAGGAAGAAACATAGGTGGGGTTATAGTTTAACAGTACAGGCTGGTAACTTTCAGTGAAACAAGCCAGATGACATTCCAGTAGACAATTAAGTGATCTTATCAACACAAGCTTGATCTTAGCAAACATTCCTTCTTACATCCATTTCTCAGTATCTTTACATAACAATCAGTAACTAGTCTGTCTTTGAGCCAGCAACCCTGCTGTGCCACAATTCTTATCTTGCAGCAGAGACTCACTAGCCTGGGGAAAATTTCCTGTCCTTGCAAGGTCAATATTGAAACTGCAAGGCTTTGGAAAACCAGGCCCTGTGAAGTACATATGCTTTATAGTATATTCCACAGTACAGGGAATGACAGAATCCCCCTGCATCCACCTCCATTGCTCTTAACACAGTGTATCTGTAGTGTTTTCTCATCATAAAGTTCCCTTGCCTGGTGTGCAGAAAAGAGCTAACACTGTAGGCCTTAGACTTTATCTTCAGACTTGCTGACAATGTTGCCCTTGGTTGGTACTGTTGGATTGAATTGTGTCCCCCAAATCCGTGTATAGAAACTGAACCCCCACTGTGATAATGTTAGCAAGGTGAGAAATCCTATTATGGTCATTGAAAAGTGGGGCCTTGAAGAAGTGATTAGATTGTGAGGATCTTGCCCTAGTAAGTAAATGGATTAATGTTGATGGTTTAATTGTGGTCATGGGTGTGGTTCCGACTGTTTTAAAATGAGAGTGCTCGAGGAGCTTGCCCCCTCTCTCTGCCTCTTCCATCCACCATGTGACACTCTGCTTTGCTGTGAAGAGTCACCACCTATCAGCAAGGCTGTCACCAGACCTGTTCTCTGGACTTTGGACTTCCCAGCCTCTGGAACTGGAAGCAATATATATTATTTCTTTACCAATTACCCAGTTTGAAGTATTTCTGTAATAAGCAACAGAAAGAGACTAATACAGCTGGTGTCTGGGAACCTGGGTTTGAGGAGGGTTCACACCACGCTCACTGATATGCAAACTACACTGTTAGTGCTGAATGCCTGCTTTCCTTCTGGAAGTCTGGCAGTTCGGTACATGCCAGGCAGAGGATGCTTGTATGATCAGGCAGCATTAAAAATCCTGGGTTCTGAGACTCTAATGAGCTTCTCTGAGAGATGTTTCACATGTGTTGTCACAGCTCATTTCTGGGGAACCAGATGCATTCTGTGTGACTCCACTGGGAAAGGACTCTTAAAACCCTGCATCTGGTTCCTTTAGGACTGCTCCCCAATGCCTTCTCCCTTTGCTGATTTCCCTGTGTGTCCTTTTGTTGTAACAAACCACAGTCATGAGCATGACTGTATGCTGAGTCTTGTGAATCCCACTAGTGGAACCTAGGGGTGGTCTTGGGAACACCCGATGCAGTTGGCATCAAAAGTGGGATTTGCTTAACCTTGACTCACTGAAATTTGATAAAAGCAGTGTTTGGGGAAAGGGAGGATGAGGGGTAAGGGATGGTGAGACTTTGGTGCCTGGGTGGCTGTGGAGTCATCCACATTATGAAACAGCAGCTGAGCTACCATTTGAGGGTTAAAAGTTGATGGAGGAAAATATGACAGATCCAGCTGCAGCAGGGGGCACACTGGCTGTGCTGGCTGCTTCAGGCCACGCTGGCCAAGTGAGAGAGAAACGAGAGTGTGGCCTGAGCCTGGGTGATGCACTTCGTCCCTGGTCTCTCCACCAGGCAGGAGGAGAAAGGGCCCCCATGTTCCCAAAGGTGAGCTTGGAATGGGCAAAAAAATGTTACAAGTTTGCATTGCATTGGGAGGGGAGAAGAAAGTTAACAGTTCCCAGGGCGGGAGCAAAATTTTAGATTAAATAAGTGAAGAGGGAGGGGCACTCCAGCCTCTTTTCAACCTGCTGCTAGTGCTGCCAGAGCTCCTGACCAGCTAAGATCTCCCCTGGCAGTTGTAATGTTACCCCTGAAATGCCAAGTTTACTGCCAGGTGTTAGTTGCAGGTTGCACTGTGTTCCCTCAGAAAGACATGTCCATGTCCTCACCCCTGGTACTTGTGAATGTGACTTTATTTGTAAATAAGGTTTTTGCAGATGTAATCAACTTAAGATGCCAATCAACTTAAGATGCGGTCACCAGGGTGGGTCCTAATCTAATATGACTGGTGTCCTTGTAAGAAGCGGAAAATGCCACATGAAGACACAGACACTTAGGGAAGACGGCCATGTGAAGATGGAGGCAGAGATTGGAATTATGCTGCCACAAGAAAAAAGACACCTGGAGCCACCAGAAACTCCAACAGACGAGACGCTACTGCACCTGCACACATGATGAAAAAGAAGAAAATGTCACATGCTTGTGATTTTACAAATGCTTCAGGGATCATCTCAATCAGCTTGGCATTGCCCTAGTAGGGCTCTCTGTAGTGGCTCTGCACCTGTGACAAGTCTCTGACTGGGTCCTCAGGCTATCAGTGAAATCTTTGAAAGCTAGGTGGCCATTTCCCACATGACTTCCACTAAAGAGATATTTAAATGTCCTGGTAATTCTCAACCATTCATTAGCAATACTCCCCATAGTCAATTTTCAGATGGAAAAAAAACACTTGTGAATTCTAGGGCACTCGTGAATACATGGCCACTCTTGATAGCAGAAATATGGACATTTTCTTTTTGTTAGAAATCATACTGCAAATATCTGGTTTGCATTTTGACATTAAATTATATTGTCACTTAAAATATGTTTATACCATCTTAGTTTTTGTTCGCATTAGTTCCCAAATTAGGAAATATTTATTAAACTGATTGACTTCACAAAGATTATTTTTATTTCTAATTTTATCTATTTATTTTTTTCACATGGAATCAGAATCTTAATAGATGAGGTAGCAAAAGTTTCCCAGCCTTAAAATACTTGTTTATAGTCTCTTGTTTATAAATATATACATACACACACACACACATATGTATACACACATATATGTGTGCATGCGCGTATGTATATATTCTGTAACTTTTTGGTATTTCTACTGTTGCACTACTATATTGTATCAAAATTGGATTTTTTACGTATTTATCTTTAGCACACACTCTGCTTATTTCCTTATTCATCTCTGCATTTGCAAAACCTAGGTCAGGACCTGACATGAAATATCTGGTCAATAAATGTTACATTGTTTTTTCTATTGAATTGTATTGCAGTTAGCAAGATGTTCACAAACTGTTATTAGAGGTATACTCATTCTGCAACATGTGAGTGGTATTGTAGGCTTTCATATACAGAGTGCTCTGAATATCAAACCAATCTTCATGCTGTAATGGTCATTAACATAATTAAATTCTCTGAGAAACTAAAAATTACCAAAAACTAAATCTTTTTTTCCCAACATTTTCTTTTTCGTATCTCTTCCCTGATGTCCCTATACCCCAATTTTAGAAGCAGATTGTATTAAGATAAATACAAAATTACTAGAGTATTATTTGCCTTAAACCTAGGTTGGAATGACATGAATCTACATGTCAAGTTCAATTCAGGAAGTGGATATGACTCTTTCCTAAGAGCTTGCAATTTCATACAGCAGATAAGTTATATACAATATATGAAAAAATAGATAATTGTGGCTTAAATGTATAAAGATTTGTATATGGTGTATAATGTATATGATTTCTGTGCATGACAACGGTCATTTTGTCACTGAAACATTCAGGAAAAATTTGAAAATACAATGGTCCTTAAAATTATTCTGCTTGCTATAATCTCAGTATGAAAAATGTACTTGTGTAGCACTCTTTATTTGTGAGTTTTCTTATGGTTGTAGATAAGAAGATAATATTATAAAGATGTCGATTCTTCCTATATTAATCCATATTTAAGCTAATCTAAAATTAAAAAGTAAATCATAGTGTGTTTGAACTAGAGAAGGTTATTTTAGAGTTTTTATGGTAAATTAAGTGTTTAAGAATAATCAGAGGAATTCTGTTGAAGAGAAACAACAAGGGAGGACTAGCTCTGTAAGCTATTAAAACACATGATAAAGTCTCAGGACATAAAACATATACTGGTACTGGTACCAAGAAAAAATAGGAATACAGCAAATACATGTGGAATATGAGTGTACATAGGAAATGACGTGAATGCAAAAAAGTAGAGAAATTAAGTTGGCTATGTACCCCACTTGGCACAATTCCAAGAATATCAAAAGTTTAAATGAAGTAAAATGGCAGGAATTCAAATGGTAAATATAATTTAAATATAGAAAAAAATTAAAGGTGGAGTCAAAATGGATATGCAAAGCATTCAAAGCGAGAATCAACAAAAACTTGTAGGTAAGGACAAATATTTGTGGGGAAGGATGAAGAAAATGGTATCAAAACTGGTTTTAACTGGGGAGAACAATGAGTATAAAGTGAAGGAGACCTGGGGATATCATACGCACAAAGCAGAAATTGGTTTTTGACTAAGAAAAAGTATGTATTTATATGCATGAAGGAGCCTAAGATTATATGTAGTTATAGAGGGAAAAGAGCTATAAAGAATGAGATTTTGGGGTATGCACTGAAAAGTTGTAAAAGGGAGGAGAGTGACTTGAGGTTCTAGATTGGGCATGTCAACCTCAAGGGAGAAGGTAGTTTAAAGAATGTGTTAGGTAATCAGCAGCCCCAAATGTTGCAACAGGCCATCACACATGCCGAGTGAAAAGAGAAGCAAAGGCAGCAGAGAACATGAAGAGATCTTAATTCTATTTGTCACACTCTGACTTTCAATTGTCTTCAATTTTCCTTTTAAGGAAAACATAAGTTTACTTGATACTTAAAAGGAGATTAATTATAGGTATCTCTTTTCTTTGTTTTTTTTTTGTGTGTGTGTCTTTTGTCTTTTTCCGTGTCCGGCAATGGATCGCATCCCTCAGTGTTGCCCCCGTACTGGACCGGGGACCGGCAACGGGATTGCAACCCTCGGTGTTGCTCCCGCGCCTCACTCAGCCAGTGAGCGGGAACCGGTCTGTATGTCGGATCCGAACCCTCGGGCAGGAGCGCTGCCGCGCTTCACAAGCGGCACATTATCCAGTGTGCCACCGGGCCGGCCCTTTCTTTGTATTTTAATGTCACCATTTCAAAAATTTTTGCCACCTATCAATGTTGAATATTACATAAATGCTTTGCCCTCTACACTAATTACAATTAAAATTTCACTGAGAAATACAGAGAGCAATTTATTTCAGGAGGTCTAGAAATATTATATGGGGTCTGTTAAGAATCAGTTCCATCAGGAGTCTCATTCATCATGTTCCAAATAATATGGAAGAGAGAGTATAGAATAAAAATTTTCGAGACTCAATTACCAAAGATTGTTCAATGTTACGGGGAGATAAAGTGACATTAAAATTCACTAGGGTGACTNGACAAGTTACACCAAAAATAAACTACAGTTGTTCAATGTGGAGTCAAGAAGTGCTAAGAGAGATATGGAAGCTATGGTAGATTGATTAAATTGTGTCCCTTTAGGTTCATGTATTGGAAGCTGAATTCCCACTATAACTGCCGAGGGTGGGAAATACTATAATTGGGTAACTGAAAGGTGGGGCCTTGAAGAAGGGATTAGATTGTAACACCATGCAGTAGT
>NW_007740501.1:3233-5158 GCF_000696425.1 Galeopterus variegatus | reverse complement strand
TGTTATAAGCAACAGAAATGGACTAATACAAAAGCTCTCATAAATATTTTGAGGGTCACCATATCATGAACAATGATAATTGTGCTTAGTTATTATTTTTTTGTTAGAATCCCCCAAAAGAAATCAGAACAAAGTGTGGTAAATGTGACACATGTTAATTCAATGGAGAGGGCATTGTTGAATAACTGATATAGTGAAATGACTGATATGATCTGTCATTACTGCAGGTGATCAGGCATAGAATGAGTGATGATCTATTATAGATGCTGTTGAAAAAAGTCTTAACAGTGGTGAGCTGGCTCCTTCCAAAGGTTAGAAATCTATAGAATCTGGTTTAATGCTCCACACACCTCATGTAGAACATAAAGATTTCAATTGACTTGAGAAAAGTGAAATATGTAAAGAGATATCAGTTGTTTTTATTCCCCAAGATCACTTTAAATATAAACTTAGAGCCTTGATATTTATGTATAAATTTTTGGAAGCACATATGATTTCAATTGCAAACTCGCTTAAGTCCTAAATGCATTGTTGGCATCCCAGTATTTACTATTTCGGTATATTTATTATTGACATAATATTATTCTGCCTATGAATATGAATGTACTCATTAGAATAATTAGAATGAGTCACATTACAAATCTTCTTTCTCTCCAACTCTGTATATATTGTATGTATGCTTTAGTGATATAGATGGAAAAAATTACATAATCTTGTGGAAAGTGAGAAAATTTGACTGAACATCATGAATAATGTAGATTAGAGAAACTATCTATAGAAAATTTCCAAACAAAATTTTGAGTAATACACCAAGATATGTAGTCATAGAACTTTACCATTTTGAAGGGATTAACATAAAGACAGCTTTTGATAGGCAAACCAAAGAGATACTTTCAAATTGCACAATATCAAGTTCTATGAAGAAATATAACAACATACTGTTGTTGAGAAGATTGAAAAATATTAGTCATATTGCCATATTCTGTTGATTGAGTTGATTAAATCTAGTCATATACATATAGGATGCCCTTTTATGTTTTAACCTTATATCGCATGATTATATGGAAACTATCCTATTACTTTGACCTTGAATGTTTAATTCACCAAGCAAAAATAGAACCTTTTTATTCAACAAAACCCACTTATTGCTTTAGAAATCATAAAACAAAACCAGCAGGTGCCTGAGATTGAGTACTTGAAACTATTACATTTTAAAGCAAAGTGTGTCTCCTAGGTTTTAGACATCCTTCGCTTCCATTTTCTGGCTGCTGACACTCATTTACTCTCAATGAGTGATTAAGTGGTCAGTGAGTGTTGGTAATGTCAAGGAGCTGGCGTAATTTCCATGGAGTTCATTCAGTTAGGCATCGCAGAAATTGAATGTGATCATGCTGACAACACTTTATGCTTGTTTGTGCAGCCATAGAGTACACCACAAAGCAGCTAGTACCAGGGCTGAGGTCAGGCTTCTTCTATTATTATGAGGAATTAATTAATACAGAGTACTACGTGTGTTCCTTTAAGAAAGGAGGAGACAATGGTATGTTTTCCTTCTTCTAGCTCACAATGTTTCTAAGGTTAGTATTTGATTGGTATTGGTTGGTTAGTTCATCCTACAGGGAAAAAGTGTATTGACAGACATTAAAAAAATATTTTTTAAATGTGTTTTAAACACTGGCAGTCTGTAAGATTTTGAGCTAATTTCAAACATTGGGTAAGATTTGAATCTTCTGTGGAAGTGTTTCCCAAGGTTCAATCTTCAAAACTTCTGGATTTATCTCCATCAAATACTGAACACATCCCGTGAATCCAACAATCACACTTAGGCTGAACACCACAGCCCTAGCTTCTCTGCCTAGTGTTTCTTTCACCCCATAAATAAATAAATACACAAACACACACACACACACACACACACACACACA
>NW_007740501.1:0-2363 GCF_000696425.1 Galeopterus variegatus | reverse complement strand
TTTTCTTTTGAAAGTGTTACCATTTAACTAAATTGCATGAAAACAGCTTACTTCATGTAACTGAACATTCTTTCACTTCTGTTCTAGATCAGTAGTTATCTTCTGGGGAGTGTGCATCAGAATCGAATGTATTACTCTTCATTGTTAGTGTAATATAATGTAAATGCATAATATAGTATACATAATGTTCTGCTACTTGCTCTTTGCCTATTACATCCTTGGGCATCATCTTATGTCAATACATACAAACTACATCACCTGTAAAATGGAAGTATGATAGTTGTAAAGACTAATTTAGTTAATACTAATAAGTAATGTAGAACAACATCTGGCACATAAGTAATTGCTTAATTAAGATTAGCTATTGTTATTCCATTGGAGAGGTGTTCCATAATTTGTATAATCTATTGATGGGCATGTAGGTTGCTGCCAGTTTTCCCCTACTGCAAATAATATATAACTAAACAACTTTATATGTAATCTTGATGCATATAATATTACTAGAATAAACTCCTAGAAGTGGAACTACTGGATCACAAGGAATATATCTTGTGACGATTATATCTATTGTCTCCCAGCCAAACCCCATTCTTCTGCACCTTGCTTTGTGAACCTGGGTTGGGAATTTGTAAACTGCTTTTCCCAGACTTCCTTGCCAACTGGCTCCTTCTTTATTTCTTTTAGGAAGATATTTCCAAATCAAGCTTCAAAATGGCTACCTCAATTTGTACTCCCACCAACAATTTAAGGGCCTCTTTCCCTACCTGTGGAGTTTTTTAAAAACACACACACACAGCTATACAGCCCCCATTCCAAACCTACTGAGTACTGGGTAGGGCCTGGGCAAATGTGTTTTCTAAAAGCACTACAAGTGATTCCAGTGCACAACCAGGTACAAAGCATTATTCTAAATCTTTGATTCTCAAAGTGTGGCCCCTAGACCAGCAGTGTTAGCATCACCTGAGAGTTTGTTAGAAATGCAGAATCTCAGAAGCTACCTTTTAACAAGATCCCCAGAGGATTCAAATGCACATTGAAGTTTGAGAAACACTGCCCTATGAAGGATACTTCAATAGATAAGCAGCAACAGATCCAGACTTTGTGAGGCATAAAGCTCATATAATTTGAAGAATCAAGAATCCTTTTTACCAAAAAGGAATATGAAATGGCAAACAAAATTGAGTGCAAGTTGAATATTTATTAAATCATAATAAATACAAGTTTTTAAAAGCTGAAAAGTACCACGAACATCACAAAATCAAGAAAAAATAATAAAACATGTTTACTAATGAACTGCCTAACACACCTCTATCATATTTTTCTAAATTTTTAGCTGTCTGTTTGTATGATAAAAAATTTTTTTCTCTGATCTTTTTATAGACAGACAAGAAAGGTAATTCAGTCAGCCAGAATTTTTTTATTATTATTGATAATTTAGAAAAGTTTTTTTCATTTTCCAACTCATTATAATGTCATGTAAAATTTTTATAGTTTTGTCAAATTTGGGATAAGCCTTATTCAATTTCTTTCTAGGAACTATAAGAGTCATGGCATTTCAGTAGCTAATTTTAAATGCCCTTGGAATCAGTGACACTGGTTAATCATCATCATCCATGTCCTTTTGCAGACCATTACTTTCATCTTTCTCTGCTCTTTTGTTCCTTGTCCCAGAGTGCCCCCATTCACATAAATTTCTTTACCTCTTCTGTTATTGTTTTATCTACATTTCCTTTGCTATCATGCTTCTGTGTCTTGTCTTTATGATTTTGACCATCAGAATTTTAGCTTCTGTTGTGATAAAAGAGTTTTCAGCATTTTGAAGTTTCTGCTAGTTGTTTTCCTTTTAGTTGAGGTCTCCAGTTTCCACTAGGATATATCCTTTCCTTCACAGTTGTAGTTTAGTCTGATCAACCATTCTGAAAATGAATACAAAATTGAGATGAAGGGGCCAGCCCGGTGGCGCACTGCGCTAGTGCGCCACTTGGGAAGCGTGGAGGCGCTCCCGCCAAGGGTTCGGATCCCACATATGGACCGGTTCCCGCTCACTGGCTGAGCGNACACACACACACACACACACACACACACACAAAGCCCTTGCTGTGGATTAGAAGTAACAGAGGTGTAGAACACTAAGGTGAAAACAGCACAATGCAAAGCAGTTGGACCAAGTGAAAAGCCCGGACAAATTGCACTGGAGTATTTCTTCCTAGTATGTGTCCTAAGAGAAAGGGGACACAGGAACATCTATGGGTCAGTTTTTCCCACCGTCCCTAATGTTAGACATTACTCAGAATGACTACCCTTTTGACCACTAATCGATAGAATACTCTAAACCACCAAATCAACATAACCATTTTTACTTT
>NW_007740500.1:28515-29822 GCF_000696425.1 Galeopterus variegatus | reverse complement strand
CTACTCTGTGACAGCTCAGATGGCCCTTAGTGTTCTATATATGTGTTTGCCTCGGGACTTGGGCCTTACCGGGAAGTTTCCTCTCTGGTCATCTCTGGGAGTTCTCCCTGTTCCTTGAGTTCTGGCCCTGGCAGCTGGATCCTGTCCTGCCGGCCCGACAGGGTGTGTGAGATCTGTAAGTCTCCGCCTCACTATCCGGGAATTTCCCCTCTCTGTGTGCACTCGATGGGGCCTCCTGGAGGGTGCATCTTTTTGTCCGAGACTCCTCCTCCTTTGCCGGACCCCTCCCCTCTCTGTGCGCTCAGTACAGGGCTGGGGCGTGTCTTCTGCAATCCTCGTCTCTCAACCCTGCCCAGCCCTGAATGGGTCTCAGGCCTCTGCCACGGACACTGTGGGCATTCCTGTGGCTCTGGTCAAGGTCCTCTCTGATCTCTGGGCCTTCCACCTTCCCCCCGGTATTGCGGCCCCCTGTGTGGTTGAGTTATCTCCCACACCAGGGCATAAGCCCCCCGGGGGAGGATCCCACAGCACACAGTTTCTCTTTGAATGCCCCCGGCGTGAGCCGGCTTGGCACCCTCAGGCCGTCAGCTCTCTGGCAGGTTCAAGCGGGCTCAGGGTCACCCCGGTCACCCCTCTCCCAACCGTTAATCAGTCTGGGGTTTTTCCTAACTGAAGGCCACAGAGATGGTATCTCCCTCCCGGAAGCAGAGAGTTTGCCTGGGGCTGAAGTCCCAGGTGTGGTGGAGTGACAGTCTGGCCAGGATCCTCTTCCCTGCCCTCCTGATGCTGGCCAGGGGCTCCCCATGCCACCAGCCCCACCAGAGATCCACGGGTGGAGTGGGATTGGTGGCTGGTCCACAGACCCCGGGGCCCCCTGCAGTGAGGCACACAAGTGGCACGGCCCATTTAGGAGCCTAGCCAAGTGAAGTTGGCTGGCTTGCCCGATCTGAGCCGGCTGGCTCCGCCCCCACCGGAGAAAATGGAGGCAGCGCTGATGCAGGCACCTAGCCTGGTGTGGTAAGCGGGAGCTGAGTGGGCCTTTGCCCCCCAAGCGGGGCTGGGCTGGGGGTCACTCAGAAAGCTCCCAGAGCTGGGCCGGTCCCACGCCTTCCTCTCCACCTCTGCGTCGCCGCTGCCATCTTTCCTGGTCTTTGTTGCCTTGGGCTGCTCGGTCTCCCGGTGCAGTTGGGGCGCTCTCAGGGATCTTCTTTTGCATTGGCCCTAAAATCTCAAGACTGTAGTTGCGTTTTTTCGTTGTAGATTAGTTGATCAGTGATTTATTTGTTTTTTGTTGCTCTTGGAAATGC
>NW_007740500.1:17243-27608 GCF_000696425.1 Galeopterus variegatus | reverse complement strand
CTCAGGCTCGCTCTGTCCTCTGGCACGCCTGCTCCAGACCCGTCGCCATCTTGAAAACCCTTTGTTGGGCATTTGTATGTCTTTCTTTGAAAAATGTCTATTCAGCTCCTTTGCCCATTTTTAATTGGATTATTAGGGGTTTTTTTTACTGTTTGAGTTCCTTATATTAATATCCTCTGGATATTAATCCTTTGTCAGATGTACAGTTTGCTAATATTTTCTTGCATTCTGTAGGCTGTCTTTTCAGTCTGTTGATTGTTTCTTTTGCTGTGCAGAAGCTTTTTAGTTTGATATAATGCCATTTGTTTATTTTTTCTTTTGTTGCTTGTGCTTTTGGGGTCTTATTCATAAAGTCTTTGCCCAGCCCTACTTCCTGAAGTGTTTCTCTTATGTTTTCTTTTAGTAGTTTTATGGTTTGGAGTCTTATATATAAATCTTTAACCCATTTTGAGTTGATTTTGGTATATGGTGAGAGGTACTGGTCTAGTTACATTCTTCTATATGTGGATGTCCAGTTGTCCCAGCACCATTTATTGAAGAGGCAGTCTTTCCTCCAATGTGTATTCTTGGTACCTTTGTCAAAGATCAGTTGACTGTAAGCATGTGGGTTGATTTCTGGGTTCTCTATTCTGTTCTATTGGTCTGTCTATTTTTATGTCAGTACCATGCTGTTTTGGTTACTATAGCTTTGTAGTATAATTTGAAGTCAGATAATGTTAGGCCTCCAGGTTTATTTATTTATTTATTTTAATCAAAAGTTGCTTTTTTTCAGGCATGCTAGACCCCAGTATTTCTAGTGTCACACGTCATCTCCACTCCCTGTTTCCCCAAGGACTTAGAAAGGGGATATGTGGCAGAGGGACCAGACCTCCCTGGAAGACTTCATTCTTGAGGGGCTCTTTGATGACTCCCTCACCCACCTCTTCCTTTTCTCCTCGACCTTAGTGGTCTTCCTTATTGCAGCCAGTGGCAATACCCTCACCATTCTCCTCATCTGTGCTGATCCATGGCTCCATACACCGATGTATTTCCTGCTCACCCAGCTCTCCCTCATGGACCTGATGCATGTCTCCACAACCATCCCCAAGATGGCTGCCAACTACCTATCTGGCAAGAAGTCCATCTCCTTCATGGGCTGTGCAACCCAGCACTTCCTCTGTCTCTGGGTGGTGCTGAGTGTCTCCTCCTAGATCTCATGTCCTACGACCACTATGTTGCCCTCTGTCATCCACTGCATTATACTGTGCTCATGAACAGAAAGGTGGGAATGATGATGGCTGTCATGTCATGGTCGAGGGCATCCATGAACTCCCTAATTCACACCTTGATCTTGATGCACTTCCCATTCTGTGGGCCTCAGAAAATCCACCACTTCTACTGCGAGTTTCCAGCTGTGGCGAAGTTGGTCTGTGGTGACATCAGAGTTTATGAGACCACGGTATACATCAGCAGAATCCTTCTTCTCCTCCTCCCTATCTTCCTGGTTTCTACCTATGTCTTTATCCTCCACAGTGTCATTCAGATGCGTTCAGCTGGGAGCAAGAGAAATGCCTTTGCCACTTGTAGCTCTCACCTCACTGTGGTGTCCCTCTGGTTTGGTGCCTGCATCTTCTCATACATGAGGCCCAGGTCCCAGCGCACTCCATTGCAAGACAAAGCTGGTTCTGTGTTCAATAGCATCATTACTCCCACACTGAATCCTCTGATTTATCTCTCAGGAATAAGGATGTAGCTAAGGCTCTGAGGAGAGTGCTAAGGAGAGATATTATCGACCAATGACTGTGATTATAGTTGCCCCAAGTATAGAGTGGAATGGGATAGCCTCCTTAAATTGGTCTGGATAAACCTCTAAGATTTTTCAGGGATTAGATCTCTCATGCTCTTTGACTATTGCAAGAATGACGTGGTTAATACACAGTTCCACTATTCTAACTTGGTATCAGGCATCCAAGCACCATGAAGTACATTTCAGTAAGCCTTAAGAGAATTGGGCAAAAACTTTTAAAAATTCCTTTAAAAGGAGACATATAAAGGCCAGTGACACTGTGAAAAAAGATAGTAAGATAAAGGCATCAAGGCTCTTTTCCACTATTATTTTCATTAACAAAAACATATAAAGCATGCCACCAGAGAGTATTTATGGAATGTAAAATTGGAATGTGTTGCTTAACATTGGAAGCATAGGAAACAAAGGGCAGGTGACGCCTGCTTTGAAAGGAATGATGGATGATATAAAAGTAATATTCATAGACTAGTAGAGTTCTTTGAATCACAGTGTGTAAGAATTCAGAAAGGAAGGAATAAAATATTTTGTATACATGCATAATAATAATACGTATACATAATTCTTGTAATATGCATTATATTTAACAAATATTTATTGAGTGCCTACTCTGATCCAAGTGCTAAACAAGGTGTTTGGAATTTGCCCTTGTGAAACTTAACATTTTTTAAACATGTACTTGTGCCTTTCTTTGGTCTATATTGGACCTGCCATGTCAAGTAGGGATATTAAGTTTTATTATTTTGCAGGCTGGAAATACCTTTCTGTTTTCTGAGGGTTTCTAGCCATGTGATTTGTAATCAGAATGATTTGGAACAAAGTCTGTCACCTGCTGACAGTGTGATACATGGTAAGTTACTCAATGTTTCTAGGCCTCGGTAATCTCATATCTTTAATGAGAAAAGTAGGGCTGAGATTCTGTATAGTAAATGTTAGTTCCAAGCAATGGAAATGGACTCTGAATGATATAAGCAGAAAAATAATTTTATAGATGGGATTTTGGAGACTGTTACCAATCTGGAGACTATTACCCCCATATCCACCTACTGCCAAATTGTACCCCCACAAAACAAGTCCAAGCAGGGGCCACTGGTAGAATTTATCCAGTGGGAACAAGATTATTTGGGTTAACAGTATGCAGAATGGCTAACGCTGTAATCATAACCACCTGATCCGAAGGGATTTCTTCTCTACGGCCATCCTCTCCACTTGTGCACCAGACCTTCAGGATCTTGCTCTTGAAAAGTATTTTTTCTCTCCTCTGCACTGTTAATTTTTTCTACTCTACTTGGTCAGTACCATCAACCCACAGATATGTCTTTATAGCTCTCATCTTAGAAAGAAACTTCCCCTTAACCCTGCAAAGCCCATACAGTTTTACAGAAAAAGTCCTTGAAGCAGTTTTCTTTACGTGATATATCCACGTTTTCTGCTCTCGCTCTCTCCTGAGCTCACTTCGGTTGGCTTTTATCATCACCACTCTACTGAAACCATTCACATCCATGTGACAAGTGGCCTCCAACCTTGCCACACCTAATGGCCAGTTTTTAGTTCACCTGACAACCTTTGATAAAGTTGATTATGCCTTCCTTTTTGAAATACTTTTCACTGGACACTACATTCCGTTTAACTCCAATTTATTGGTCCTTCATTTTCAATTTCCTTTGCTTGAATCTTCTTGTCATTTTAACTTCTTTAATGTTTGATTACACCACGTTTAGTCCTCAGACCCCTTCCCTATTTTCATTCATTTCCCAAGTAATCTTCTATGGTCATGTTATTTTTTAATTTATATTTTCATTCTTAACTTTCCTTTGACTCAAATATCAAACTTCCAACTCTACATTTACACTCAACTGTCTAATAAACAAATCCAACTTAACATGTCCAAAACCAAGCTCAGTCCCAAACATCCTTGTCCCTTCTGGTGTTTCCCATCCCAGTAAAGTGGGATGGTACCAAAATTGACCCAGTTGTTAGGTCAAATGCCTTGGTGTCATTGGCATCTTTTTCTCTCATACTCCACTTCCTGTTGTTGTTAGTTTCAAAATATACTCAAAATATTACTGTTTTGGACTGAATGTTTGTGTCTCTTCCTAACTCCTGATATTTGTTGAAATCCTAACTCCCAATGTGATGGTATTAGGAGGTGGGGCTTTTAGGAGGTGATTAGGTCAAGAGGGTGGAAACTTATATGGGATTAATGCCCTTGTAAAAGAGGCCCTAGAGAGCTCTCTTGACCCTTCTGCCATGTGAGGATACACGGCTATTTGTGAACCAGGAAGCTGGCCCTCACTAGACACCGAATCTGCCCTTGCCTTAATCTTGAACTTCGCCTTCAGAACTGTGAGAAATAAATGTTTGCTGTTCATGCCACCCAGTCTATGGCATTTTTGCTATAACGGCCTGGCTGACTCAGACAAGGACTGTGCAGCACCATCTCACCATCACGCTCTCTTGAACTACTGCAATAGGCTCCTGACTTGTATCCCTCTTCCTGCTCTTATCTTCCATGCTGCAGCTAGAACAATCCTTTCAGAGCATATATTATTTCATTCTGCTACTTAACACACTTCAAAATCTCCCTATATCACACTTAGATAAAATCAAAAGTACCTCTCTGAGCCTGAAAGGCCCTATACGACCTGGGCCCTGGCCGCCTCTCCCATTTCCTTTCCTACCCTGTGCTTACTGTTTGACTGCCACCGTAGTCCCCTTGCTGTTTCTTGAATATACCAGCTTCCACTTGACCTTGGCACACATTGCTCTCTAAGGCTTGGAAGTACCAGACACTCTTGTTTCCTTTTGATCTCTCCTCAAATGTAAACTTGCCAAAATGTGCTTCCCTGACTATCCTGTCTACAGTAGCCCTTCTTATTCTCTGTCCCCTTCTTTTACTTTATTTTTTATAATACTAATTAGCATGTTCTTACCTGACACTGCATGATGTATGGTATGGTTATTGTCTGTTTGACTAGCATGTGAGCTCTGTGAGGACAAGAACATTGTTTTCTTCACTGTTGTCTCACCAGTGCCAGGGAAAGAGCCTGATGCAGAATAAGTAATCAATAACTATTTGTTGCAAGAATTAATAAAGGGACCTAGATCATTTTACTATCCCACATGGTATTAATAATACTTAATTCAAAGAGGGGGAAAGTATAAAAAAGAATGATACAGTATATGCCTTGGTAAGACTTAATCATCTCAGACAGCCAGAAATTAATCTCATACAAATGAAGAGTCCTGACATCTCAGTGAACTTTCCTGGGGCCTAGCAGTCCAAAGAATGCCAAAGTGAAAGACAAATTTCTAAATCTTGTTTCCCCTGCTAATTAAAAAAAAAGTCATGAATCCCCAGGGGCATCTTCAGGAGAATAACACTTCAGGTTTGAAGGAAAATTATGCCCTTACTAACAAGTATGTTGCTTTTGAGAAATGAAAAATGGCCTTTTTGCATCTATATAAGATAAATCACTCTTCATGAGTTGGGTGTTATCTAACCTACCTAGCCTTAAGGCTGGATTTTCTAATACTCCAACATCAAGTAGAGTTAATTTTTACAGAAACTGTGCTTGGCTTATTTCTGAAGACACAGGATTGTTGCATAAACAGCCGGCTCAAAATCTCAGTTAGATACAGGTAGTGTTTCCTCTGCTACCTCTCTTTCTCTCAACACACAAAATCACAGTCTTGTCAGGAATGCTATGAGATTATTTGGGCATGAAACAATCAAAGCCAAGTTTATAGATGGTTATTCATGGAGTGCTTGCATCTGCCAAATATAAATAATGCAGTGTTTTATCTCTTCTCGAGGTGAGCCTTCTAGCACAGCGAGAGGGAATCTAGTCTTACTGGGAAAAGCTATGAGAGCATAACTCCTTATCCACCTCGTGTGAAAGAGAAATAGCCTCTGAAGAAGTGAAGACATGCAACAAGTCATTTACCCAAATGATCGGAGACTTAGGATAAGTTTATGGTATCATTGACAAAAAAGTTTCCAAGAGTGTGTGGACTGGCCTCAGGAGGATCCTGTGGTAGACACATCATGTTTGGCATTTCGGGTCCATTCAGTCTCATATGTTCCTGGAGACTCTCACTTGTTCCATCGAGCCACTCCTGTGATGACTGACTTTACATGAGCTTTGACAAGTTTACAGAAGTGCAACCTAACAGCACAGTTTCCCAAGACTCCATGCAAAGTTTCTCACTTCCTGCCCTGGGCTTCCCTGTTGACACTGAGGTATAAGATGCTATGACAATTCTTCACCCTGTGTGTGTAAAACCTAGAAGTATGGGGAAGTTGATTTCCAATAAAATGAATCTTGACTGATGCCAAATGAGAGTTGTCAGATAAAACCTTTCCCCCTTCCTCTGCCTGGAAGAGGACACAGTTATTATACTTCTCAAAAGATAGTCCTCCCATGTAATGGACCTCCCTCATTCTCTGCATGTTTTTACTGCACTTTGCCCTTTATTACACATCTTAATAATGTATTAGTACATTAGAATTTTCTTCACTGCAGCATAGCTATTAATGTCCCTCAAAACTTACTATTGTAGTTGAGCCAGCTGGATTTCTAAATACCTGAGATCTTTCTCTAGTTCTGGATCCTCTTCTGTCAGAGCTTGGCAGACCAGTAGAGACATAATTAATGCCCTTCAGAAGCAACCATTGACCGGTACTGACAGGGTCTGTGGGTACGTACCCCACATTTTCTTGCCTTTCAAAGTGTGATCATTTTGAGGCACGTGTTCTACACTGACTTCTAATTTCTCCAGTGGAATTAAATTTCACTTACCAACAACAATAACAAGCTTAATAATACATATATGGAGACATCTTCCTTTTCTGTCTCATTTAATCACTCCCCTACTGGTTTGTTTTTCTGAAATGGTCTCCCAATTATATTACTTGTACTTGAATCCTCGTATCAAAGTCAGCTACTGGGGAGAACTCAAACTAAGACAGTTGGTGCTGGAGATAGACTCTCAGGGGGTGATTCTGGAATCAAATCCCTCTCCAGACAAGTGGCAAGAAAGATCCCATTACTAGTAGTAAGTGGGGTGATGATAACCCCCAATGTGCAGCAGCATCACAATTACTGAGACTGTCACTGGTGGTGAATTAGGATGGGATATGAATGGGAGAGAATGCACTATCTTATGTGGTATTTAGAGAACTATCAGATCAAGAGTAACTGTAAGGTCTGTGAAATTAGTTGATTATTGTTAATTGCCATCAATGTGCTGAAGGAAGAAAATGACAAGCTCAGGTCAGCCAACTATCAAATCAAGGCATGGTGTTTTCACCATGAAGGCTAGAAGGCCTCCACAGTAGTGCCTAAAGAGATCCTAATCCCCTACTACTGGAGGACAGACTGTTCTTGTGATCCACCTCAAGATGTGATTTTGAGAGTAATCCTGAATTTATAGCTCTGGCAATGTCTTAAACTAAAGACAGGGCCCTAAGAAGGAAGAAATGGATTGCTGAGACCTGGGGGCAGAGAGGGGAACATCTGGGTACATGTGTTTGAGAACCTTGAAAATCCAGATTTCCCTAAACCCAAAGCAAGCAGAAAGAAGGAAATAATAAATATTAAGTGGAGATAAATAGAGAAGAGAAAAACAATAGAGAAAAATAAATAAAACCAAAAGTTGGTTCTTCAAAACTATCAACAAAATTGACAAACCTTTAATTAGACAGACTAAGAAAAAAATTAGTAACATCAGAAATGGAAGTGGTTAAAATGGTAAATCTTATGTATATTTTACTATAAGTAATAAATAATTTTTTTTTCATTGTTGTTGTTGTTGACTGGTAAGGGGATCGCAACCCTCGGCACGGTGTGGTCTGCACTACGCTCAGCCAGTGAGCACGCCAGCCATCCCTATATAGGATCCGAACCCGCGGCCTCAGCACTACCAGCACCGCACTCTCCCGAGTGAGCCACAGGGCCGGCCCCAAATAAATAAATTTTTAAAAGATAACTTATGTTTGAACATGGGACTCACTGAAGAGCTGCCTTCTTTCCTCCTATGAACACATTTCCTGTTAGGATTCTCTTATGCAGAGACTCTTTCCAAGATAAAACTAAAGGAGACAGAGTTCTCTCTCAATTGCTTGAAAAGCTTGATATAGAGCTGGGAAGTAACAAACTGTGGGAAAACAAGGGGGAAACCACTAGGGGAAGAAAACTCAACAAGTTGTCCTAATTCCCCAGCTTGTTGATTTACGTGCCTGGAGAATCTGAAGGACAAAGTCACTGGATCTCTGTGCATGAGCACTGGTCCCTCGGACACCCACTCTAAGGCCCAAGCCACAGTGCCATCTGAGCCCAGCTGCCTGGAAAGGCTGCTAGAATGAGCAGGACTAAAGCCATGTTGGGACCTAAAACTGTCTGGGCTTTAGGAAAAATGTTAAAAGGCAGGTTTTTTTTCTTCCTCTCTTTTTTCCATCCCCTAGCCTTCTTATCTTGCTGTTAAGTAGATAAGAAACAACAAGGCTGTTTCAATAAGGCTGTTGAAAGCTAATCAGTACCTGGCAAGACTACCAGTTCTCTGATGCTTGCAGAGTTCCAAGAAGTTATCAAAACCAGATATCTGGAAGCTGACCTTAGGCACCAATAAGGAATTGCAGACTCAGCTACAAGATAACAGAAGCGGCCAGCTAGAGTTTTAGAAAGAAGTTAAATCTTCCCACATTCCATTCCGTCAACCTCCTCCTTAAAAACCCCTCAGTAAATCTGAGCCTTGGAGATGGGTTAGCCTAACATCTCCTTCAGATGGCTGGCATTCCTGAATAAAGCTGCCTTCCCCTTTCACCAACATTTGACTTTTGACATTTGACATTTGTTTCTGTTTGGTGGCAGGCAGCCGGATATGGGTTCAGTAGGATCTTGGCAAGCCAGTTCAGTAGCTCTGAGTGTCGTGAGTGACTTAGCCCCCCACCACTTCCCACAGACAGGATGATTGGCCATGACAGCATGCCCAGGCTTACCCACTCATGCCGTGGGAGCAAGGCTGGGTCCACCCGAGAGTGCCAGCTGCCTATGGTAGGCTGGCCCACAGGCTGAGATTTTTGGGACTTTCCCAGCAGCTACTGCAATCTATTTGTTCCAGGGGAAGCTCCCTGATTTTCCAGCAGTGGCATTAACCACTGATTCGCTGCCTTTTGGCTGGTAAGGAAGGCAGCATTAGTAAGGAGTCAATGGGCTCTCAAGTCACACTGGTGTGCACACCAGGAGTCCTCTTTCTATGATGCTTATTAAAGTTACCGTTTGGGGTGTGAGAGATGACTCCAGGACTAATAACTGGCTTTCTTTTGGTCTGAGTTTGTCTTGGCAAAATTGAGAAACAGAAACTATGATTCAGGAAGTTTGAATTGGCTAAGTCCCTGTGAAAGAACAACAGGACCCGAGCTGACAGTTCACCGGAGAAGTTCCGCTTTATTTGAGGGTGAAGCATACGTTTATAGAGAGCTGAGTTCCGGGAGAGTGTGGTTAGTACACGGGGCGGTGGCTGATTGGTAGGAAGGGCGGGTGATGATTTTGATAGGCCATACTTTGGCACTGGCGGGAATGTTAGGACCCGGAAGAGAAGCCGGAAAGGCGCCATGTTTTAGGGAATGTCTCCTTTGGGGTTTTATGGGGCCCTACATTCCTCCCTTTTCCCTCTATTGGGGGGTAAGGTCGTCGAGGTCTTCGAGCTACTTCCTGCTGGAGAGGGGCATTGAGGGGGGAGGAACAGGGAGGAGAAGGAAGCCCTTTATTATACCCCAAAGGAGAGTGATAAATAGGGTGATTTCAAGGGGGGCGAAATCCATGAAGGTCCCTTGGAGCCATAAGTCGGCCATCTGCTGTGTCCAGTGGGTGTAAGAGGTTGCGGGAGAGATCATCCAGGCATCTGCAGCTATGGTGGTTAGGAACAAGTGCCATCGGTGACTTTAGTGCATCAGGCATTCTGCAGAGGAGTGAGAGGGGTCCTCCATGCCCAACAACTGGTAATTTCTAAGTAAAAGCTGGTTAAAAGGCTTGGAATGCAGGGTAAAAAGAGGCAGGCTATTAAAATAATAGTTAGAGGTCCTACGACAGGCCATACCCAAGTTAGGAGAGGATTTTGGAGAAAGGAAGAAAAGGGGTTAGAGTTGGACGTGGCCTGGAGGCTAGAGGCCAGATCGGTGAGTTTGATGATGTTAGTTTCAACTAGGCCTGATTCATTGACATAATAACAACATTCCTCTCCGAGGAAGATGCATGTGCCTCCCTTTTCGGCGGTGAGAAGGTCTAGTGCTCTGCGGTTTTGGAGAGTTACCTTAGCGAGGGAGGTAAAACTTGCCTTTGTAGGGAGGAGAGGGACTCAGCGGTGGAGGTTAAGGCTCCTTCAAGTTTAACTGTCTGTATAAGTTTCTCGCACTTTGAATTTCCAAACGTAGGAGGGGTTGGGAGTGCCCTTTAGGGGCAATAAGGAAAGTAGGAAGACGCTAAGAAGGGAATTCATTTCCACGTATGGGTGGGAGGACTGGAGGTCGGGATCAGAGGGGATCTGCCATACATAATTTCAAATGGGGAAAGGTTTGAAGG
>NW_007740500.1:7925-15853 GCF_000696425.1 Galeopterus variegatus | reverse complement strand
TACTGCCCCTGTTAGGGCTGGACGCCGGAGGGGTAGTCCTAGTTTAAAATGGCACCTCTAAAGGGAGACTTACGTTTGGATGAACTGGTGGTGGGTGCGGAAAGCCAGCGCCAGAGAAAATGAACGAGGGCAAAGCATCAGCAGCAGGAACCACCAAGAGAGTGAAGGAGGTCCGAGAAGGAGTCCCCTTGGGTAAGGGGTGAGCTCCTCCCAGGTTTCAGCACCAATGAAAGAATGACAGGACCCAAGCTGACAGTTCACCGGAGAAGTTCCGCTTTATTTGAGGGTGAAGCATACATTTATAGAGAGCTGAGTTCCAGGAGAGTGTGGTTAGTACGCAGGGCGGTGGCTGATTGGTCGGAAGGGCGGCTGATGATTTTGATAGGCCATACTTTGGAGCTGGCGGGAATGTTAGGACCTGGAAGAGAAGCCAGAAAGGTGCCATGTTTTAGGGAATGTCCCCTTTGGGTTTTATTTTTTTTTCCCCCCTTTTTGTCTTTTTTCGTGTCTGGCAACGGATCGCAACCCTCAGTGTCGCGCCCATACTGGACTGGGACCGGCAACGGGATTGCAACCCACGGTGTTGCTCCCACACCTCGCTCAGCCAGTGAGCGGGAACCGGTCTGCATGTGGGATCCGAACCCTCGGCGGGAGCACCACCACGCTCCCAAGCAGCGCACTGTAGCAGTGCGCCACCGGGCCGGCCCCCCTTTGGGGTTTTATAGGGCCCTACACCCTGGACAAAATTTGTCTGTGTGCAGAGTTAATCAAACATTAACTGAGCCTGGAGGATGTTATGTTAAGTGGAATAAGCCAGGCACAGAAAAACAAATATCGCATGTTCTCACTCATATGTGGGAGCTAAAAAAGTCATTGTTTTAGAAGTAGAGAGAATAGTTGTTGCCAGAGGCTGGGAAGCATAGGGAAAAGGGGGAATAGCCAGAGTTTGGTTAATGGGTACAAAAATACAGTTAGATAGGAAGAATAAGTTCTAGTGTTCAATAGCACAGTAGAGTGACTATAGTTAACAATAATTTATTGTATATTTCAAAACAGCTGGAAGAGAATATTTGGAATGTTCCCAACACAAAGAAATGATAAATGTTTGAGGCGATGGATATCCTAATTACCCTGATTTGATCATTTTAAACTGTATTGTATCAAAATATCACATGTATGCCATAAATACATATAATTATTTTGCATCAATTTAAAATTAATTAATTAAAAAATCTTTGAAGAAAGTACGGCCCAATCCAGAGATGACCTTCAGTGACTTGTTGATGTTCTAAGAATAAAACCTTGACTAACCACAGTCGAGTCCATACTCATAATAATTATAAACTAGAACCAATCTTTATAATCTGGTGACTCAGAGGCAAGTGTTCTCTAATAAAAAGGGGGCAAAGTCCCAGAATTGTTGCAATCCCCTCTGCCCCAGCCTCCCTCTACTCCCACTTTGAGCTTCAAAATTCCACCTTAATTCTTAACTCCCCAGTTACACTCTAGTTGTCTTCTCCTGGTTTGCCAATTCTGTTTCCTCTGCCTGAAATGCTTTTTTTTTTTTTTTGCCCTATTTTTCAACCAAACAGCCCAAATGTAAGTTTCCTGAAACTTTTCCCATCCTCACTACCTGCAACCTGCCCTGAAATTTAGCCAGTCTGTCTTTGGACCATGCCTTTGCCTCATCTATATTTCTATCAGTGCCCTTTTGCATAATGTGATGGCTGCTTGTTTATATGTGTATCTCCCCTGTAGTGGCCAGCCACCAAAAATAAGTAAGTAAGTAAATAAATAAATAAATCCAGATAGTGGTGATGGTTTCAGAACTGTATAAATTTACTAAAAATAGTCCAACTACACACTTAAAATGATTCTGTTTTATGGTATGTCAATCATACTTCAATAAAGCTGTTTTTTTTTTAAAGTCTTCTCTAAATTGCCCAGAAACTCTACCCCTGAGAACCTACTCTAAATATACTTTAGTAAAAATACAAAAGGGCCTATGCATTAGTCTATTTATTTCAGCAATTTGTGTGTGTATGTGTGTGTGTGTGTGTGTGTGTGTGTGTGTGAGAGAGAGAGAGAGAGAGAGAGAGAGAGAGAGAGAGAGAGAATAGGAAAAAAACTGGAAAACCCAAATGTCCTTTGGTAGGGTACTGATTGAATTATCTGTGGTATACCCATAAAATGGAGTACTCTGTGTATGAAAAAGGCATGAAGTAGAGAAAGCAGATCCCAAGGATTTTTAGGGCAGTAAAAATACTTTGTATGATACTATAAAGATGGGTACCTGTCATTTTATATTTATCCAAACACATAGAATGTACAACACTGAAAGTAATCCCTAATATAAACTATGGATTCTGGATAATGATGTGTCAATGTAGGTTCATCAATTGTAACACATGTACCTCCCTGGTGGGGAGTGTTGATAATGGAAGAGGCTATGCATGTGTGGGACCAGAGAGTATATGGAAAATCTCTGTACCTTTCAATTTTGTTGTGAACCTAAAGCTGCTCTTAAAAAAAATCCTTTAATAAAAAAGGCATGGAGTAAAATATGATATATGCTATACAATAAATTCCAGAAAATATTGTTAAATGAGAAAACTACTGGCCAGCCACCAAAGAAAGAAAGAGAGAGAGAGAGAGAGAGAGAGAAATAAAGCTGTATAAGGATTTGTTTAGTGAAGAGAGTGATTTAAGAATGGTGGCATTAATGCATTTAAAAATGTGTTTGCTTATACTTTCAAAGAAGGAACTGTTGAAGTATACATATTCTTTAAATTTTGCTTATAGGAAAGACTCTTACCTTGTCCTCCCTTCAATCTAGAACAACAGTGTAGCTAAGATGCCGTTAGACTCTACAACAGCAACAGCAGCCCCAATTACTCTGAGTAAGACAGCCACAAACAGCAGGAATCTCATCAATCTGGCAAACTGGGAGTCATGTGAGATGAGTTTAGGGGAGGACCTCAAGAACACTGTGAACAGTTGTTTGCTGGTAAATGTTTAACAAATAGTTCTCCTGGTAGGAAAAGTCTTATTTGTAGTGTTTGCCAATTTCCATGGTGTAAACACTTCCACCATGGCCAATTTCAAGCTAACATCATGTCACTGAACACAGAGTTGGGAAGGGATGCACATGATCAGGTCCTCTGAGCAATCCAAGCCAGAAAAAGCAGATGGCTAGCAAGAAGGTACCCTCTCACACATTCAACTGTCAAATCAAGTGTTTAATACAAGATGCATTAAAATGAGGTGGAAATGTAAATTAGTACATTATCTGGTAATATGCATACTCTTCAATCCAAAAATGCTTGTAATTTCCAACCAAAAGATGTGTAAACAGTGCTTGCTTCAACATTGTCGGTAAGAACAAAAAAAGAAAAAAATAAACAACTTAAATGTCCATCAGTAGGAAGCTTTGTAAATAAATAATGAAATTTAATATAGGAATGCTATCTAGAACAAATCAAGCTTTAAAATGTTATGTTATGCATAAGACAGAACTCCTATTAAAGTTTAAAATACATAAAATGATACTCTTCAATATCATATAAAGATATATATTCACTAAAATGTGATGAAATTACTTTAAGTAGAATAGACAAATACAAGCCAAAATTATAATAATGTTGCCTCTGAAAGGAAAAAAGGAGATTGAAACTGGAGTAGGACACAAATGGAACTTCATGTTTATTGTTATCCTATCTCACCTAAGTATTAAAAATATTTTTCTGAAATAAAAATGACAACATATTAGTGGTTTAAATTCTGGGTTCTGAATAATAAAGCATGGATGCTGGTTAATGTATCTTTTACATTTTCTATATTTGAGAAACTCCTTCAAAACACTGTGCACGGGCCGGCCCGGTGGCGCAATGGATAGTGCGCCGCTTGGGAAGCGCGGCAGCACTCCCGCCCGAGGGTTCGGATCCTACATACAGACCGGTTCCCGCTCACTGGCTGAGCGAGGCACGGGAGCAACACCGAGGGTTGCGATCCCGTTGCCGGTCCCCGGTCCGGTACGGGGGCAACACTGAGGCTTGCGATCCGTTGCCGGACACGGAAAAAGACAAAAGACAAAAAAAAAACCACTGTGCACAATCATTTATGACAAGAGAATGTTAATTCTATCACTGTTTACTGGCAAATCCTGCAGGCCAAATATTCAGGCAGACAAGAGCCATTAGAACAAGATTGTATGGGTACTTTACTCTAAAGTGGAATGAACAGTTTAATGCACCTTCTCTGGGAAGCCTCTCCTGATTCCACCCTCTAAGCTTCTAGAGGCATTTCACGAATATACCTATGGTGATTTTGTCACACTGTACATAAAATAATTATATTTCTGTCTCTCCCATTAAACTATGAGATCCTCCTGGGTAGAAACTACAATGTATTTATTTCTATATTCCCAGGGCCTAAGAGTGCTACAGCAAGCACAGTGACTTTTGAATAAATCCACTTTGTACAACCACCCTCTAAATTTAGCAAGATAAAGAGAGTAAAGTTCACATCACTTTGTAAATGTACTAATTAATAAGCCACTAGTATCAGTTTTTATGGCATAATACAAAAGTTATAGTACATGATAATGTAAGTCACTGCAAGTCACTGGTATGCAGAGGGTAGAGCATTTCATAAATGTGGCTTGGGCGATGGGACCATTGACAACAGGAATGACTAGCTTCAAGCCAAGTGCCTGCTTCTTGAACTTCAACAGACATCAATTCAAGATAAATCAATGCACAAAAACTGTAGGGCATGAAAAAATACCTTCATATCTTTCTCATCCATTGTTATGTTCATGTCCAAGGCTCCTACAACAAAAGGCCAATTAACTGCGGCACCGGGGGAAGATGGTGGAGGGTGGTACAGAGGAGCTGGAGGACCTGGTACACTTCTTGGTGTCCGAGTTGCCTAGTCGCGGCTACGGCATCATGGAGGAGATCCAGCAGCAGGGCAAGCTGTGCGACATGATGCTGAAGAATATCTAATTAAATTTATTGAATAACCTGGCTTACCTCCAGTCAAGATGGCAGAATAGACGGTCCCTAGCATCACTCTCTCCCACAAATCGACCGATTTAAACTATAAAAACATAACATTAAGTGCATACCAAATGGGGAGACGTCCAGCGGGGGGAGGCAGAAGCTCCGTGGAGAAAACATGCCCTGCAAGGCCACCGTCACATGATCCGGCAGATAGGCTTCACCGCCGCCACCCGGCTTGATCCCCAGCCCAGCCCATTGTGCACAGAGTGGGAGATGTCTGGCAGGGGAGGCGGGTACTCCACGGGGACCACACCACTGCCATGCAGTCCAGCAGCCTGGCCCAATGCGTACAGAGCACAGAGACGTCCAGCAGGGGAGATAGAAGCTCTGTAGAGATCACACACCCTGTGGAGGGGCCACTGCCATGCAATCCAGCAGCAGGTAGGCTTCAACACCGTCACTCGGCTCCATCCCAAGCCAGCAGATATCCAGCAGGGGAAGGGGAAGCTCCACAGAGATTACATGCTCTGTGGTGCCTCTGCACATCCCAGCAGCCCAGCCCAGAGTGCACAGAACAGGGAGAAGTCCAGCACAGGAGGTGGAAGCTCAGCAGAGATCACACAACCTCCAGTACCACCCCGTGATCCAGCAGCCTGGTGGAGTCCAAGCTGACCAGAGAGGTGGCTCCCCGGAGAGGCCCAAGACCCAAGGCAACCACACGTGCAAGGCACTAGTGGCCAACTGAGCAGTCACTGAGGTAGCTATACCAAATTGGCAACCCCAACAACATCTTAGACAATAGTGTCAAACCTGTGGACTGTGAAACCCCCTGCCACAATGAATAAACATCAAAGAAAAGATACCAGAAATACGAAAAATCAAGGAAGTACACTACCAAAGGATAATAACTCTCAAGCTCTAGATCCTATAGAACAAGAAGCCCTTGAAATGACTGACAAGGAATTTCGAGTGATAATTCTAAGGAAAATAATGAGACACAAGAAAACTTAGAATATCTAATTAAATTTATTGAATAACCTGGCTTACCTCCAGTCAAGATGGCAGAATAGATGGTCCCTAGCATCACTCTCTCCCACAAATCGACCGATTTAAACTATAAAAACATAACATCGAAATCGATACCCTGAAAAAAAATGTAGCAGAACTTGCCGAATTGAAGAATTTATTCAGTGAAATAAACAACACAATGGAGAGTATAACCATCAGGCTTGTGGAAGTTGAAGAGAGAATCTCTGAACTTGGAGATGGGCTGTTTGAAATAACACAGACAGACCAAAAAAAGAAAGAAAAAAGAAAAAAGAATCAAAAGCATTGAAGAAAATCTGAGAGAGATATCAGACAACCTTAAGTGCTCAAATATCCAAGTGATAGGTAATCCAGAAGGGGAGGAAAAAGGAGATTGCATTGAAAACATATTCAACATAATAGCAGCTGAAAACTTCCCAGGTATAGGAAAAATCACAGATCTTCAGATTCAGGAAGCTCAATGATCTCCAAATGTATTCAACCCAAAAAGGTCTTCTCCAAGACATTTTATACTCAAATTGGCAAAACTCAAAGACAAAGAGAGAATCTTAAAAGCTGCACGAGAGAAGCATCAAATCACCTATAAGGGAGCCCCAATCAGGATAACATTGGACTTTTCATCACAAACCCTAAAAGCCAGAAAGGAATGGGATGATACATTCAAAATACTAAAAGACAGAGATTGCCAGCCAAGAATACTCTACCCTGCAAGTCTATCCTTCCGAAATGAAGGGCAAATAATATATTTCTCAGACAAGCAAAAACTGTGGTAGGTCACCACCACACGACCACCCTTACAAGAAATTCTCAAGGGAGTACTGGGTTTGGTACCTGAAAAACAACTACCACTGCCATAAAACCCAAGAAAAATCAAAACCCACTAGTATAATAACAATGGCATTCATGAAGAGAAAACAAACAAACAAAAAGGCTATCTACATCCTAAGGAACCAACAAACACAGAAAACAAACAGTAAATCAGAAAGCAAGGAACAAAAGACATCTAAGACAACCAAACAATAATCAATAAAATGCTAGGAATAAATCAACACCTTTCAATAACAACTCTTAATGTAAAAGGCTTAAATTCCCCAATCAAAAGACACAGACTGGCTGACTGGATTAAAAAGGAGGACCCAACTATATGCTGCCTTCAAGAGACCCACCTCACCCATAAAGACTCACATAGACTAAGAGTGAAAGGATGGAAAAAGATTTACCATGCAAACAGAAATGAAAAACGAGCTGGAGTAGCTATTCTTATATCTGATAAAATAGACTTAAACTAAAAACCATGAGAAGAGACAGTGAGGGACACTATGTGATGATAAAAGGATTGATCAATCAAGAAGACATAACAATAATAAACATATATGCACCCAATGTTGGAGCAGCCAGATTTATAAAACAAACGCTATTAGACCTAAAGAAGGAAATAGACATTAATATCATTATAGCAGGGGACCTGAACACCCCACGGTCAATATTGGACAGATCATCTAGCAAAGAATCAGCAGAGAAACACAAGATGTTAACAATACTCTAGACCAATTGGAATTGGCAGATATCTACAGAACATTCCATCCAACAACCTCAAAATATTCATTCTTCTCATCAGCACATGGATCATTCTCCAGGATAGATCACATATTAGGTCACAAATCAAGTCTCAACCAATTCAAAAAAATTGGAATTATCCTGTGTATTTTTTCAGACCAGAATAGATTAAAATTAGAAATCAATAACAATCGAAATTCTGTAAATTATACAAACACATGGAAATTAAACAGCATTCTACTTAACGATACATGGGTCCAAGAAGAAATCAAGCAGGAAATCAAAAAATTTATTGAAACTAATGAAAACAATGATACATCA
>NW_007740500.1:5299-6739 GCF_000696425.1 Galeopterus variegatus | reverse complement strand
CAAACTATTCCAAAAGATTGAAACAGAGGCAATTCTCCCAAACTCCTTCTATGAAGCAAACATCACCCTGATACCAAAACCAGGTAAAGATACAACCAAAAAGAAAAACTACAGGCCAATATCCTTGATGAATATAGATGCAAAAATCCTCACTAAAATACTAGCAAACAGATTACCGCAACACATACGTAAAATTATTCACCACGACCAAGTGGGATCCATCCCAGGGATGCAAGGTTGGATCAACATATGCAAATCAATAAATGTGATACACCATATTAATAAAATCAAACACAAGGACCATATGATCACCTCTATAGATGCTGAAAAATCATTTGATAAAATTCAGTTACAGAAATAAGAATACAATTTTATATGATTTATATGCCATTTATATATGTCATGTATATATCATGATGATAGAAAATAGTCAGCTTGATGTTACCTACTGATAAAACAGAGGTACAAGCTGACACTCTATTGATTATTATTATTATTTTTTTTTGTCTTTTGTCTTTTTCCGTGTCTGGCAAAGGATCGCAACCCTCAGTGTTGCCCCCATACCGGACCGGGGACCGGCAATGGGATTGCAACCCTCGGGGTTGCCCCCGCGCCTCGCTCAGCCAGTGAGCGCGAACCGGTCTGTATGTGGGATCTGAACCCTCGGGCGGGAGCACCGCCGCGCTTCCCAAGTGGCGCACCTATCCAGTGCGCCACCGGGCCGGCCCTGAAAGCTTTTTCTTTAAGAACCGGAACTAGATAAGGATGCCCACTCTCACCACTCCTATTCAACATAGTATTGGAAGTACTTGCCAGAGCAATCAGAGAAGAGAAGGAAATAAAGGGCATCCAGATTGGAAAGGATGAAGTCAAACTGTCCCTGTTTGTGGATGACATGATCCTATATATTGAAAAGCCTAAAGACCCTACACAAAAACTCTTGGAGTTGATAAATGATTTCAGCACAGTAGCAGGATACAAAATCAGCACACAAAAATCAGTAGTATTTCTATTCTCCAAAAGTGAACATGCAGAAAGAGAAATCAAGAAAGCCTGCCCATTTACAGTAGCCACCAAAAAATTAAAATACTTAGGAACTGAGTTAACCAAGGATGTGAAAAATCTGTATAATGAGAACTAAAAACCACTGCTGAGAGAAATTAGAGAGGATACAAGAAGATGGAAAGATATCCCATGCTCTTGGATTGGGCAGGCTTTCTTGATGCACAGTAGCAGGATACAAAATCACCATACTGTTTTGGTTATTATAGCTTTGTAGTATAGTTTAAAGTCAGGTAGTGTTATGCCTCCAGCTTTATTTTTTTGTTCTCAGCATTGCTTTGGCTATGCATGGTATTTGTTATTCCATATAAATGTCTGGATAGTTCTTTCCATTTCTGATAAAAATGTCATTGGAATTTTGATGGGGATTGCATTGAA
>NW_007740500.1:4025-4906 GCF_000696425.1 Galeopterus variegatus | reverse complement strand
TAAAGCTGGAGGCATAATACCTGACTTTAAACTATACTACAAAGCTATAATAACCAAAACTGTATGGTACTGGCATAAAAACAGACACACTGATCAATGGAATAGAATAGAGAATCCAGAAATCAACCCACACAGCTACAGCCATCTGATCTTTGACAAAGGCACCAAACCTATTCACTGGGGAAGGGACTACCTCTGTAGCAAATGGTGCTGGGAGAACTGGATATCAATATGCAGGAGAATGAAACTAGACCCATACCTTTCACCATACACTAAAGTCAACTCAAAATGGATTAAAGAATTAAATATACACCCTGAAACAATAAAATTTGTTAAAGAAAATATAGGAGAAACACTTCAGGAAGTAGGGCTGGACACTCACTTCATGAATATGACCCCAAAAGCAGGGGCAACCAAAGGAAAAATAAACAAATGGGATTATAACACACTAAAGAGCTTCTGCATGGCAAAAGAAACAATTAACAGAGTTAAAAGACAACCAACAGAGTCGGAGAAAATATTTGCAAAACATACATCTGACAAAGGATTACTATCCAGAATATACAGGGAACTCAAACAACTTTACAAGAAAAAAACAAGCAACCCAATAAAAAAATGGGCGAAAGAGCTCAGTAGGCATTTCTCTAAGGAAGATATACAAATGGCCAACAGACATATGAAAAAATGCTTAACATCACTCAGCATGTGGAATATGCAAATCAAAACTATACTGATATACCATCTCACCCCAGTTAGGATGGCTAAAATCCAAAAGACTCTGAACGATTAATGCTGGCGTGGTTGCGGAGAAAAAGGAACCCTCATACATTGTTTTTGGGACTGCAAAATGGTGCAGCCTCTATGGAAAATGGTATGGAGGT
>NW_007740500.1:1231-3811 GCF_000696425.1 Galeopterus variegatus | reverse complement strand
AATTCACACATACACACAAAAAAACCAGGGCGGGGGTGGGGGGAAGAAGACGTAACAATTACAATTCCTTGAAGTTGACACAGTGAGCATACAGAAAGGACATTGTTGGGTGGGAGGAGGGAGTGGAGGAGAGAGGGAAGTTTCGGTAATGGGCCACAATAATCAATCACATTGTATATCGACAAAATAAAATAAAAATTAAAAAAAAGAATATCCTGGCTTAAAACAAAACAAACAAACTAACAAAAAAAGATGAATTAACTAGAGAAAAGCAAGCAAATTTGTTTAATATAAGTTTTATATGACATGGGAGTCTACAGAAATGAATACTCAATGAAACAGGTAAATCTGTGTATTTTTTAATGCTAGGTTTGATGAAGTGGATAGTTGTGGAGAAATATGATTGAACGAAGGGGGTATGATTTAACAATAATAAACTGCGGTGGAAGGACTTAGCAAGGCCTGTTCAGATTCTTCTCTGTGTCCCTGCATTTTCTGAGATAAGAATGTTCTTTTCCTCAAGGTACAGGGAGGACACCTCTCAAATGAGGGTGTTATTACCTGCTTCAGGGGAGATGGGCCAGGGAAGATGAGATGAAATTCCTGCTTCTGCTGTTTTCTCAAATGTCAAGATGACATATTTTGGGATAGCATGTTCTGAGCCCCATCATTCTCCTGTCTGAAACTTCCCAAACATTTCAGAAACTGAGTTGGTAGATTGTCATATAACCTATCGAACCCGTATCTCAGTCCTGGGAATAGTTTGGTCCAGTTAAACAGTTAACAGTTGTGTCTCATTTCAGAAGGCAGTGTTGCAGGCAGATTTCCACCAAAGTTGGACTTCCATGTGGTGTGAATAAAAGGCATTCATATGGAAACAAAGGTTAAAGATTATAACAAGCTATAAACTCAGTTTTTTAGTCCAAGGGCAGCCAGTCGACAAGATTTCTAGATGCTGAAATTGAAGCATTTTCATGTGGACCAGAAGCAGGCAGTAACAATTTGACAGATTTTCCTGTTTTGCTGTTTGAATGTCAAGAAGGTTTTTCATTCATGAGCTGTTGCAGTGATTTCTCTGAAGTTTGTATGAAGTCATCCATCTTCAGCTTGCTGGGCTTTAGGAAAAGGGCAGTTTAAAATTTTGGCGATTCCAAGCCAGAAGCATGGAAGAAAACTTCAAAATATCAGGTTGGAGCACTGTAGACAGATATTGGAGGAAACTAGAAGAATTCAGGATCCAGTCTAGTTTGAAGATAGATAACAAAACTGCAAAGACAATGAACATGACTAGAATCTGATATCTACAAGGGTGCATTACAGTTTTCTATTGAAATACAATTTTTCTGTTTATAGTCACCCCCATTTTTATGAAAGATAATCAATGACTTTTTTTTGGCAAAATAAAGTTTAGTCTCACTAGATTTTGCCTGATTATTTACATAAGTGTAGCAAACTAGTGATTGAACATACAGGCTCTTTTAAAATCTGCTTTGCCGAACTTTTAATAAAGAATCTCAGAGGACGTTTGAAAATAAGAGTTTTTGGGGGGCTGAACTTTCAATAAGCAATCTCATAAAGACTTTTGAAAGCCTCTAGAGGCTAGGAAGCCTGCATCAGACTTTGCCTGAAATACCTATAGGTTTGGGTAAATTCCTCTCCTCTTGAGGTCCCAAAAGTATCTTAAGGTTCCTGAGCATGCCAGGAAGTGACATTCCTTATTCCTCTGTAAGTCAACCATGCAATGGAATCATGTATGCAAGGTACCACGCTGAGTTGTTTCTCCAAGGCTCCATAAGTCAACTTTAGTACCTTTAAGTTGTCTGGTCATATCTGAAAACATGACATTCCAAACATGACATTCCACACCCTGACAACAAGAAGTCAAGCCAGGTTCTCAGGACACAAAACAAGACAAACAGGAAAGCAATTGCTGTCCCTGGAAGAGGAAGAATCAATGACAAACAGGTGACCCAAAACCATATTTATGCAAAAGTCAAAATCCAAATAACTGTTTTCCTCCTGCTAATCTGAATTTGGAAAGGAAAGGACAAAGAGAAATTTTTACCTTTTTCTTTTGACCGGGCATTACAGACAGAGATCCAGGAAAGCTGACCTTGGTAAGAATTCTTACCTTTCACAGGCTTTTTGTCAGTCATCCCAGGATTCCATCTGTAGATTCCAGAGTGAATGGGGTGTCTCAGCTGTCTCTGTGATTGCCAGAAATTTCAGGAGGTGAAAAAATATTTCTCACCCACTGCTAGGTTCATAGCTGAGGCCCCTGTAACAAAAGACACATTAACAGGAGAAAAAGCATACAAATTTGTTTAACATGAGTTTTTATAAAAAACAGAAACATTTTTATTTTTATTTTTAAAATAATTTTTGTTATTTATTATAAGCATATTCGTTATTACAAATAGTGATTTTTCTTTATGCCCTTTACCCTGCCTATGCCTGCCCAAACCTCCATCCTGCCTGCCCCCCATCTCTAATATCCTTAGGTTGGTTCTCTCCTTCTAAAAGTTCAATGTATTATGTGGTCTTTCTTTTTCTTTCTTTCTTCCTTTCTTTCCTTCCTTC
>NW_007740500.1:0-631 GCF_000696425.1 Galeopterus variegatus | reverse complement strand
GGTCTTTCTTTTTCTTTCTTTCTTCCTTTCTTTCCTTCCTTCCTTCCTTCTTTCTTTCTTTCCTTCTTTCTTTTATTTCCTTCTCTCTCTCTCTCTTGTTTTCTCTCTCTCTCTCTCTCTCTTTCCTTCTTTCCACCCAGTTATGAGTGACAACATGCAGTATTTCTCTTTCTTTGTTTGGCTTATTTCACATAACATAAATTTCTCCAGACTTATCCATGTTGCTGCAAATGGCAGAATTCCATTCTTTTTTATTTATGGCTGAGTAATATTCCATTGTGTATCTATACCACATTTGCTTTATCTGGTTGTCTGTTGATTGACACTTAAATTGGTTCCATATTTTGGCTATTGTACATTGTATTAGTCCATTTTGTGTTGCTATAACAGAAATACCTGAGACTGGGTAACTTATAGATGAAAGAAGTTTATTTGGCTTACGATTCTGGGACAGCCGCATCTGGCATGGGCCTCAGGCTGCTTCTACTCATGGTGGAAAAGCAGCAGGAAGCTGGCGGGTACAAGCAGATCACATGACGAGAGGAAGCAAGAGAGAGAGAGAGAAGGTGGCAGGGTCTTTTTAAGCAACGAGCTCTCATGGGAACTAATAGAGCAAGAACTCACTCATTAA
>NW_007740499.1:31177-31944 GCF_000696425.1 Galeopterus variegatus | reverse complement strand
ATATATATATAAAGCACTTAGAACAGTGCCTGCTCTGTAGAAAGCAGCATGCAAGGTTTATCAGTTACAAATTATCCTATAATTTCCTTATTGTAAAAGAAAATCCCTTATCATGTGCTGCATTTGGTTGTCATGTTCCTTTAGTTTCCTCTCATCTGAAATACATTGTTTGATTTTCTTTTTCTTTCATGACATTAAAATTTCTGAAGAATACAGGCCAGTTTTGCAGGCTGTTTATCAATTCTGAAAGTCTGATGTTTCCTTACAGTTTCAGGTGTGTGTTACCTGTTCTCAAACTAGGCCTTGTCTGATCTGCCCTTGGCAGTTCTGAAACCGGAATGGACTTTCAAAGCTTCCTCAGCTGGGCTGAGGGTCTAGGTCTTTACACTACTACACCCCACCCACTGAGCAGGCTGCCCTGGGAGAGATTGTGACAGGGAATCCAGCTCTTTTAAGCAAACAGCAATTTCCAAAATATGCTAGCTTGGGGCCATTAGTCCTGATACTCCCAGTAGCTGGGCAGAAAGACCTTCAGTCTTGAAGGAAGCTGGAAGCACATCACAACTTCACTATGTGAATAATGCAAGCTGAAGATTAATAGGAACTGTATTATGTCTTTGATACAAAGTCTTAAAATAAGTAAAGTTATACTGTATTCCATCTCACGTACTGGTACAGGGAGAACTAGTTTAAGATAAGGAGCATTAAATTTAGATTATTGGTTGCAACTGGGAGAGATAGGTGGGGACAATGGAATAAGGGAGTGG
>NW_007740499.1:28785-30472 GCF_000696425.1 Galeopterus variegatus | reverse complement strand
TTCATAAGTTTCATCTGAAGATTAAATGAGTTAATATATATATAAAGCACTTAGAACAGTGCCTGCTCTGTAGAAAGCAGCATGCAAGTCTTATCAGTTACAAATTATCCTATAATTTCCTTATTGTAAAAGAAAATCACTTTCATGTGCTGCATTTGGTTGTCATGTTCCTTTAGTTTCCTCTAATCTGAAATACATTGTTAGATTTTCTTTTTCTTTCATGACATTAAAATTTCTGAAGAATACAGGCCAGTTTTGCAGGCTGTTTATCAATTCTGAAAGTCTGATGTTTCCTTACAGTTTCAGGTGTGTGTTACCTGTTCTCAAACTAGGCCTTGTCCGAACTGCCCTTGGCAGTTCTGAAACTGGAATGGACTTTCAAAGCTTCCTCGGCTGGGCTGAGGGGCTAGGTCTTTACACTACTACACCCCACCTATTGAGCAAGCTGCCCTGGGAAAGATTGTGACAGGGAATCCAGCTCTTTTAAGCAAACAGCAATTTCCAAAATATGCTAGCTTGGGGCCATCAGTCCTGATACTCCCAGTAGCTCGACAGAAAGACCTTCAGTCTTGAAGGGGAAGCTGGAGGCACATCACAAATTCACTATGTGAAAAATGCAAGCTGAATCCTAATAGGAACTGTATTATNAAACAGCTATCAAACATGACCTTTTTTTGCAAATTCCTACCAGCTCTGCTTTAGTTTAGCATGTCTCCTCTAGATGCACGGGGTAGCTCTCATACCAATGTCATTTCCTTTGAGAAACCTCCTGAGATATGTTTCCCAAACTGTTGACAGTTATTTTTCCCAAGCTAGTAAGAATCATATTATTTTTCCCCTTTAAACACCCCTAATGATTCCCTCCAGTACTAGCAGAATAACATTCCACTCTCTTTCCAGGGCACACAAGACACTAATGGGGAGGCACATCTTCTGACACATTTACCCACTGTATTCCATTCACACTGGGCATATCACCATTTTCTCAAAGCCATGTGTTCCAACATGATGGAGTTTGGATGTGTTGTCCCATCCAAAACTCATGTGGAAATTTGATCTCCAATGTGCGGTGTTGAAGGTTGGTAGAGTCATGGGGGTGGATCCCTTGTGAGTGGATTAATGCTCTCCCTGGGGGAGGGGGGGTTAATGGGTGGGTTCTTGCTCTATTAATTCCCACCAGAGCTTGCTGCTTAAGGAGACCCTGGCGTCTTCTGTCTCTCTCTTGCTTCCTCTCGCCATGTGATCTGCTTGTACCCGCCGGCTGCCTGCCACTTTTCACTGTGAGTAGAAGCAGTCTGAGGCCCACACCAGATGCAGTTGTCCCAGAATCATAAGCCGAATAAACCTCTTTCCCTTATAAATTACTCAGTCTCAGGTATTTCTGTTATAGCAACACAAAACAGACTTAAACACAACATCTTTGTGCATTTGAACAAATTTTGTTTTTTTTTTAAATGCCTTTGCCTCCTTAGCTGACTAATGAATCAATTTCTTACAAATTCAAGGCACAGCTGCAAATTCACCTGTAACTTTACCCCCATTCATTCTTTCCCTTGTGCATCCACAGTAGTTTCTTAATTCCTGTATTACAGTATAAATTAAAATTAATTGTTATCTCCTAGTGAGTCTCTAGTTTGGATAGCTAAAAAAGGTGCTTTTAGCAGGACTATGCCATGGGAAATCTCAA
>NW_007740499.1:25779-28416 GCF_000696425.1 Galeopterus variegatus | reverse complement strand
CCCTATTTCTCAATTGGTATGTTTACATTGTTTGTGAAGTTTTATTTATTTTTTTAATTTACACCCAGTAATATGTTAGTTTATGTGTTATTCAATCTCAGTTAAAGGGTTATCATCCTTACCTGCAAGACTTGATGGCAGGAGAAGTGGTCCACAGTTCTTAGTATCTTTGTCATCTCATGGAATTACTATTTCTTCTTACAAGATATTCTACTTCCCTCATCTTGCTTCTCATAATGACACCAATATTTCTCAGCTTTTAGAAAACTGTACCTACTAAGAATCCAAGAACTACACATTTGTGGTCTTCTAATGGGGAGATCAGTTCAAGGCTTGATGAGTTTCAGAAAGATGGGGGTCAGGGGAGTGGGAGAGAAACAAACCTCTTGTCATCAGGGATGCAAGCTTGTCTTAGCAAGTATCTGAAGAACATTCTCTGAGGGGCATCTTCACAGAACCATTTGAATATTTATAGATCCCATGGGTTTAGTCAGATAAATGTCTGCTGAATTTTCCTATATTTGAGGTCACTCCCTCAATCTATTCCATCCTACTTTGGCCCATCTCAGGGATATCCACACAGAGTTATCACTGTACTTCATAATTTATATTTGTATTGGCTGTAGTAACAGTGACCTGTAGTCAGAGGTCTGCAGAGTAGGTTTCAAAAAGTATAAAAATTGAAAAGCCATTGAATGTACTTAATATGGGTGTCTTTGTATTTGCTTGTGGTCAGGCCCGATAAATTGCAATTAGGATTTTAATCAGGAGTTGGACTCTTCAACTCTCTATTAGGTTCATTCCAACCACTATTTCTGGGGAGTATCCTTAGGCTGGCTTCAGGAAAATTTCTCTTTGTGTTTGGCTCATATCTCTTCCACCTTTTCTCCAAACTTTGGGAATGTGGTCAGTTCCCAATGTAGCCTACTCTTTTAGTGCTGTTGCTAGAGCAGGGATCCAGCGATAGTCNCAAATTGCAATTAGGATTTTAATCAGGAGTTGGACTCTTCAACTCTCTATTAATTAGGTTCATTCCAACTACTCTTTCTGGGGAGTATCCTTAGGCTGGCTTCAGGAAAATTTCTCTTTGTGTTTGGCTCATATCTCTTCCACCTTTTCTCCAAACTTTGGGAATGTGGTCAGTTCCCAATGTAGCCTACTCTTTTAGTGCTGTTGCTAGAGCAGGGGTCCAGCGATAGTCTTGGGATCCAGCGATAGTCCTTTGTACTTACCTCTTTCAGTCATGGGGCCTCCAGAGTTCACAGCTCAAGTCTAGTGGGGTTCCTTTAAAGCTTTTCACCTTGGCCTTGATGTAAGAGGCAAGTACCCATTTCCATCCCCCATGGGAGGGGTTATTATACCACAGGATTGAAATTTTCTCCAAAGACATTTTTGTTCCTAAGTCAACAATTCTATAACTATGAGATATGAGATAATTGTAGGTCTAAAGATTATTAAAAACAATTTTTCCTGTGCAAGTCCTGTACAGCAGCTCTAACACATACTTTTCAGATATGTGAATATTTGTACTTATATTCTATTCATTTCTGGGGGAAACTGGCTAAAATGGAGACAAAGTATCCTATCATACTTTAAAAAAACTGCTCAGAAGGAAATAATGTCATTATTCCATCCTGATTTTATAGCGGAGAAAAATAAGGCCCAAAGAAGTGAAATAATGTTTAATTAATATTATGCATTTTATTAGGGTGCTGGGAATTTAATTGTTTATATTTAATTTCAGTAGGCATCTCCATAATAGTTAAACTAATAGTATGATTTGCAAGAGGATACGTAATGACTTTGAGCCATAGTTTCCTCACTTTTCACTAAATTTGCTGGTTGGATTAAAGGAAATAGTTAAGTAAAGTTGCTAGCAGGAGCTGAACCACTGTGGGAACCGGGGAACTACAAGCACCATCCTTCCCTTATCACACTCCTTCTCTAAGCCCACACATATTTCTAAACATTTCTCACATAGTTTGAAAATAAATTATACATTTACTTAACTTTTTTATTAGAAATTAGAATAAACTTTGAAACATTTGTTTTAGTGTAGATCCTAGGGAAGGTAGAAGAAGCGTGGGGCAGGGGTGGGGGCTTTTGTATCTGAACATGGAAAGAGGAGGAAATATCATTTTGCGAAACCTGTGAGGGTAGGAAATCAAAAGGGAAATCAATGTGTGTGATGGAGTCACCGATGGCCCTGAAGGAAAATGCCTTAGTCTTAGTGTAGCATTGAAACCTGTAAACTGGTGGAAAGATCAATGGTTTCAGGAAACGACTGACTAATCCATAAGCAGAACTTGTTTGGTAAATAAACTTCCCATGTCAACATTAACTTGGCCAGTTATAGCTCTGAACATGCAGATGGCGATCAGAAGACAGAAAGTATTAGACAAAACAGCTGAAGAATGACAGTACCTGGAAGGTGTCAAGTGCATAACTTATTGAGTAGATGATTTATATGCACTACAAACAAATGTGATAACTCAGTATGAGGGAGCAAATTGGATTTCTTGATTATTATGTATGCGCGCGCGCGCACACACACACACACACACACACACACACACACACACACACACACACACACATATCCTCCGAATGGAAAGAGAAGATTATTTTTGTTTCTAC
>NW_007740499.1:23978-25287 GCF_000696425.1 Galeopterus variegatus | reverse complement strand
AAAGTATTAGACAAAACAGCTGAAGAATGACAGTACCTGGAAGGCGTCAAGTGCATAACTTATTGAGTAGATGATTTATATGCACTACAAACAAATGTGATAACTCAGTATGTGGGAGCAAATTGGATTTCTTGATTATTATGTATGCGCGCGCGCGCACACACACACACACACACACACACACACACACACACAGACACACATATCCTCCGATTGGAAAGAGAAGATTATTTTTGGTTCTACAATTCTCACTGCTAACCTGTGGAGAAAGGATTTTGTAACTGCCCACTGGGAAATTTCAGGTTTGTAAAATATATGGTGATCATTTCAGAAGAGAGATGCAATTCCAATGTGAAATTAATTCTGAGCTTGTATTGCTTCTGCTTCTGGTTCTAACTTGCTCCCAAGATGTAATTAGGCACATCAGGAAGTGCTAGCGGTGTCTTCCTGAAATGCCAATTTCTCTGTCAAGTCTCGATCAAATGCCTACTATTATTCACTGTAACAGTAAACCATGCCTGACCTGTTTGTCTATTGACACCCTCCACGAAGTGGCTTGCTATTTTTGGTGAAGCTATATTTCCTGATATTCCTTATCTTTCTTCTGGCATTTTGTCAATGGTGCTGGGACTAGTCTACAAGTGCTGATTCAAGGATTAAATATTGGTCTAACTTTGGGCCAGGCATACTTTTCCATATGGAAGCAGTGAAAAAAGAAAGAAATTTGTCCTTGATTTGAAAACACTCCATATGTACACTGAACAGTATTGCAGAGAATTTGCCTGGCTCCCAACTGATTTCAAATTGTGATATCCCCATAGACAGCCTAGAGGTGAGTCTTTAGGACTAGGAGTCTACACTGAGAGAACAGTCCCAAAAGCTCCATCTGGATGTCTAGACAGTGACAGTACTTTGGAGATGGGTCGGTTGTGTTTTATGCCAGGAAATCTGTCTCCATGCAATGGAGGCAAGAAGAGGGTTATGAGGAATAAGGCAGCAGGATTCCATCCTTTAGCTGTGATTTAGGACAGCATTTTAGTCTCCAAAGGAATGTACGAATTAAGCAACATAATGTAAAAAAAGCTTTGTTTTACACCTTTGGCTAGCATAAGAAAGATGGTCACAGTTTACTCACTCTGGATATATCCTGGGTGCTCACAGTACACACTACTACCCAGAAGGCTGGCATTGTTGGTCAGTGATGAAAATCCATGCAACCCACAAGAAAGTTCTGTAGCTGTGGGTGGTACCAGACTCATCCTTAACCACTGTGAGGCCTGGGATATGTCTAAATATATTTTATAATCAA
>NW_007740499.1:22983-23721 GCF_000696425.1 Galeopterus variegatus | reverse complement strand
CAGACTCATCCTTAACCACTGTGAGGCCTGGGATATGTCTAAATATATTTTATAATCAACTGAGACATCTGTTAAATAATATGAGCCCTACCATCATCCTTCTATCTTGGCAAATATTATTTGTAATGTTTAAAATGTTTCTAAATGTGCAAAACATCACATTTTTATGGCTACAAGTCAACAAAATATAAAAACAACCTAAATACATTTGTTTAGGTGTCTGGATGATAAATTAAGTGATAATTTACAAAGATAGGACATACATGACTTACAATATATTTATATTCAAGCTATAAAATTTACTTTTACCTATACTTCCAGAATTGTCATTATGTTGTTATAATTAATATTTCCAAGTCATTTTTAATATTACTGATAGGAATGCCGAATTACACAACCTTTCTTAAGTCATTAAAATCTCAATTTGGAGAAACCACTCTGCAAAAGCAGAAGAAACTGAAGTTGCTAACACAATTTTAAAACTTTTAGAGTTTAAAATGAGCTAGAAATTCACTGAAATGATGTTGCATATGAGAAAATGTAATTTTAGAAAAATAGACAAAACATTTAATTCCATCATATATATTTGTATCACTCATATCACAATTTTAATTCTTTTAAAAGCAGTATCTAAATTTGTACAATATTTTTCTTATTCTTCTTTGGAATATTTCAACGCTGGAATATTAAAAATAAAATTATAACTACTGATGTGTTATCATTTCTCCAAATCTCTCT
>NW_007740499.1:20012-22407 GCF_000696425.1 Galeopterus variegatus | reverse complement strand
TACATATATATGTGTGTGTATATATATATATATACACATGTATATATGTATATTTAAGGTATTTAAAAATGTAAGGGGGACTGCACCTTCTCAGATGATGGAGTAGCTGTGCTTTTCCCCTATTTCTTCCCTAAGTACAATTAAAAAGGCTGGACATTATATATAAAACAAATATAATAGGGCTCTGAATTGTGGATAAAAGATGGCAGAATTATTAAGGACGCTGGATCTCAAAGAATATTGTAATAGCAAGCTCTCTCTTTTTTCTTTCTTTTTGCCTCAAATATTCCAGGCTTAGATTTGGAGAAGCCAGCAACTCAGAAACAAAACCAGGCATAAACCCCACCAGGCATAAACAAATTTCAAAAAAAGTATCCCCAGGAAGAGTCTGTTCTTTCTAGCCTGAGAATCATGAGAGAAGCCTAAGAAGACAGATCAGTTTAAAAAAAATAATAACTTTTCTATTACAGCCAAACTTTGGCAAAAAAATAATTAAAACTAAAACTGTGGTCCATATTCCAACCCCACCAGAAAAGGCTGAGTAAGATCCTAGACTTCTGTTTTTATTAGACTGTAATGAGGTTTCCCAAACCCCTGATAGGGTGGGGTGGTATTAGAGAAGGCCAAGTAGGAAGCCATAACTTTTATTCCCATCAGGCAATTACTACTCCCTACACTGCAGTGACAGTGCAGATCAAGTAGGAAGCTTTGACGTCCACCCCTACCAGGCAATAATGAGGTGTCCCTCCCCCTCTTTGCAGGGTGGTGTTCAAGGCTGCCTAATGGAGAGTCAGGACTTTCACTACTGCCAAGGGTAATGAGGTCACCCGCTTTGTGGTGTTAGTGGATGCCACATGGGGAGCAGTAATGTGTCATGCCCACTCTTTCCAGCCAGGGAGATATCAATGCAGGCATGGTCAAGAGCTAGAGCTTCTACATGGCCTAGCAATATTGAAGATTCTTCTTATTAGGCATTAACAGTGGCTGAATAGAGAATTTCGGCTTTTGTCACCAGCTGGCAGTAATTAGGAGGTACCCTCCTCTCACTGTCATAGCAGTGTCAGAAGAAGACATCGAAACATTTAAATAAGATACAGAGTCTCGTAACATAATACCCCAAATATCAGGTTTCCATTGAAAATTACTTAGCATAACAAAAACCAGGGAATCTTGAACTGCATAAAAAAAGGAAATCAAAGATTCCCACCCTGAGATGAAATAAATTTTAGAATTATCTGACATAGATTTGAAAGCAGCCATGACTTAAAAATGGTTGAATAGTAATTAAGAATATGAATAATAAAAATGACAAAATACAAAAGTCCAGCAAAGAAATAGAAAACGCAAAGGACGACAAGTGCAAATTTCAGAAATCAAAATATAGTAACTGAAATAAATATTTTAATGGATGGTCTCAATAGAAGAGAAAACACATTAAAAAATCAGTGAACTGAAAAATAGAAAAGTAGGAATTACCGAATTTTAGCAACACAGTGAAAAGAGATGAGAGAGAGAGAGAAAGAGAGAGAGAGAGATAAAAAATAAAAACAAAAACAGAACCCCAGGGAACTGTGGGACTATAGCAAAAGATCCAGCATTTATGTCATTAAAGTTCCAGAAGGAGAGAAGAAAGTGGGCAGGGTTGGAAAAGTATTCACAGAAATAAAGATCAAAACTTTCCCAAATTTGAAAAGTAATAAATGTGTAGATTCAGAACAGTAAATGAATCCCAAATAGGAGAAACACAAATGAAATCACACCTAGACAAATTATGTCAAACTTCTGAAAACAACAACAACATCAACAAAAAAAATAAAAGAAAGAAAAAATATTGAAATCACTGACATAAAAATGACACCTTATCTACAGAAAAATAAATAAATAAAGTGACAGTGACTTTCTCATCAGAAGCCATGAAAACAGGAGAAAATAGTCAAATAATTTTCAAGTGCTGACAGAAAAAAAAAATGTCAATCCAGAATCATATATTCTGCAAGAATCTTTCAGGAAGATGGGGAAATCAATACCTTCTGAGATGAGGGAAATCAGTCAGCAGCAGACTTATTATGAAAGGATGGCTAAAGAAAGCTATCTGAAGAGAACAGAAACAAAAATGGAATCTGGGAACATTATCAAGGCATAAAATGACTGATAAACCAAAATATGGATAAATACATAGAATTTATTTCTCTATTTGTGTTTTCTAATTTATGCTTTATGAATGAAAAGATATATAACACCACCTGATGCAGTTTTAAATGCATGTATTTAGAGGAAATCTTTAATGCAATTAAATTGTGAACAGCGTAGCTAAAGGGATGTAAAGGAAGGTATGGTTTCTATACTTCACTTGAATGGTTAAAAAGATTACATAAATAGACTTGGATGTGTTATA
>NW_007740499.1:15915-18494 GCF_000696425.1 Galeopterus variegatus | reverse complement strand
TTTTCTCTACGTTCATCCATGTTGTTGTGAATGGTAGTATTTCATTCTTTCTTAAAGCAGACCAGTATTCCATTGTGTAGATATACCACAGTTTCCTTATCCACTCATCTGATGGTGGACATTTGGGCTGGTTCCAAATCTTTGCTATTGTAAATAGTGCTGCAATGAACATTGAAGAACAGGTATCCCTTCGACTTGATGATTTCCATCCCTCTGGGTATATTCCCAGCAGTGGCATAGCTGGGTCATATGGTAGATCACTCTGTAATTGTTTGAGGAACCTCCATACCATTTTCCATAAAGGCTGCACCATTTTGCAGTCCCACCAACAATGTATGAGAGTTCCTTTTTCTCTGCAACCTCATCAGCATTTATCATTCTCTGTCTTTTGGATATTAGCCATCATAACTGGAGTGAGATGATATCTCAAAGTCGTTTTGATTTGCATTTCCTGAATGCTGAGTGATTTCCAACCAATATCCTTGATGAATATAGACTCAAATCCTCAATAAAATACTAGCTAACAGAGTACAGCAACACATACACAAAATTATACACCATTATCATGGGATTAATCCCAGGGATGCAAGGTTGGTACAACATATGCAAATCAATAAATGTGATAAACCACATCAATAAAAGCAAAGACAAAAGCCATATGATCATCTCTATAGATGCTAAAAAAGCATCAGAGAAAATTCAACATTCTTTCACAATAAAGACTCTTTACAAGTTCAGTATAGATGGAAAGTATCTCAACACAATTAAAGCCATATATGATATGCCCACTACCAATATCATCCTGCTCTTAAGCTTTTCCCTTAAGAACAGGTGCTAGCTGGCCAGTTAGCTCCCTTGGTTAGAGCATGGTGCTGGTAACAACAAGGTCATGGATTCAGATCCCTGTACTGGCCAGCCAACCAAAAAACAAACAAACAAAAAAAACCCAACAACCAAAAAATGAGCAGCCAGAACAGTAACTAGACAAGGATGCCCACTCTCACCACTCATATTCAACATAGTGTTGGAAGTCTTAGCCAGAGCAATTAGAGAAGAGAAGGAAATAAAGGGCATCCAGACTGGAAAAGATGAAGCCAAACTGTCCCTGTTTGTGGATGACATGATCTTGTACATTGAACTGCCTAAAGCCTTTACAAAAATATCTCTTGGAGTTGGTAAATGATTTCAGCAAATTGGCAGGATACAAAACCAGCACACACAAATCAGTAGCGTTTCTATACTCCAAGAGTGAACATGCAGAAAAAGAAATCAAGAAATCTTTTGACTTTTTTAATAATAGCTATTTTAAAAGGTGTGAGGTGATATCTCATTATGTCTTCGATTTGCACATCCCTAATGATTAGTGATGCTGAGTATTTTTGCATATACCTCTTGGCTATGTGTATGTCTTCTATGGAAAAATGTCTATTCAGGTCCTTTGCCCATTTTTAATTGAGCTATTTAATTTTTTTTTTGTTTTTTGTTTTTTGGCTATTGAGATTTGTGAGATCCTTATATTTTTTAGATATTTACCATTTTTCAAATATATGGTTCACAGATATTTCCTCCCAATTCATAGGTTGCCTTTTCACTTACCGATTGTTTCTTTTTCTGTGAAGAAGCTTTTTAGTCTGATGCAGTCCCACTCGCTTATTTCTGCATTTGTTGCCTGATATTTTGGGGTCATATCCAAAGATTATTTCCTAGATCAATGTCACAAAGTTTTTCCTCTAAATTTTCTTCTAGTCGTTTTACAACTTCAGGTCTCAGGTTTAAGAATTTAATCTATTTTGAGTTGATTTTTGTATATGGTGTGAGATAAGGGTCTAACTTTATTATCTTGTATGTGGATATCCAGTTTTCCTGGATATCATTTATTGAAGAAACTATTTTTTCTTAATTTGTCTTCTTGGTAGTCTTGTCAAATGTTATTTGATCGTATGTGCTTTCATTTATTTTGGCACTTTCTTTTCTATTCCAGTGGCTTATGTGTCTGCCGCTTTGCGTTGCTTTGTACCCCACGGATTTGTCACCCCACTTCCTCTGGGTGACGGAGATGCAAAGGATTACTCAAAGCCCATCTCTACTAAGCAGTGAGAGGCCCTGAAGTGATTAATCCCCTGGAACCCTCAAGTGAGAGGCCTTCTTTCCTTGGGAAATTAACACTGAATTGGGGTTCTTCTCCTGCATTTATTTTCCAGACCAGGAATTTACAGGAAGAGAACAAAGGTGGGGTTATAGTTTAACAGTATAGGCTGGTAACTTTCAGTGAAATAAACCACATGACATTCCAGTAGACAATTAAGTGGTCCAATCAACAACAGTTTGATCTTAGCAAACATTCCTTCTTAACAGCATTCTCCTAGTATCTTTACATAACAATCAGTAACTAGTCTGTCTTTTGAGCCTGCAACCTGCTGTGCCAAAATCCTTATCTTGCAACAGAGAATTATACCCTGAAGAAAATTTCCTCTCCTTGCAGGGTCAATATTTGAAACAGCAAGACTTTGGGAAACCAGGCCCTGTGAAGTACATATGCTCTATACAGTATATTCTACATGTGTCTGTTTTTATACTAG
>NW_007740499.1:14833-15905 GCF_000696425.1 Galeopterus variegatus | reverse complement strand
TATTTTTTGTTGGCTATTGAGATTTGCGAGGCCCTTATATATTTTAGATATTTACCACTTTTCAAATATATCGTTCACAGATATTTCAACCTAATTCATAGGTTGCCTTTTCACTTACCTATTGTTACTTTTTCTGTGAAGAAGCTTTTTAGTTTGATGCAGTCTCACTTGTTTATTTCTGTATTTGTTGCCTGAGATTTTGGGGTCATACCCAAAGATTGTTTCCTAGATCAATGTCACAGAGTTTTTCCTCTAAGATTTCTTCTAGTCGTTTTACAATTTCAGGTCTCAGGTTTAAGAATTTAATCTATTTTGAGTTGATTTTTGTATATGGTGTGAGATAAGGGTCTAACTTTATTATCTTGTATGTGGATATCCAGTTTTCCTTGATATCATTTATTGAAGAAACTATTTTTTCTTCATTTGTCTTCTTGGTAGTCTTGTCAAATGTTATTTGATTGTATGTGCTTGCATTTATTTTGGTGCTTTCTTTTCTGTTCCAGTGGCTTATGTGTCTGCTGCTTTGTGTTGCTTTGTCCCCCACATATTTGTCACCCCACTTCCTCTGGGTGACAGAGATGCAAAGTATTACTTAAAGCCCATCTCTACTGAGCAGTGAGAGGCCCTGAAGTGATTAATCCCCTGGAACCCTCAAAAGAGAGGCATTCCTTCCTTGGGAAATTAACACTGAATTGGGGTTCTTCTTCTGCATTTATTTTCAAGACCAGGAATTTACAGGAAGAGAACAAAGGTGGGGTTATAGTTTAACAGTATAGGCTGGTAACTTTCAGTGAAACAAGCCAGATGACATTCCAGTAGACAATTAAATGGTCCAATCAACAACAGTTTGATCTTAGCAAACATTCCTTCTTAACAGCATTCTCTCAATATCTTTACATAAAGATCAGTAACTAGTCTGTCTTTTGAGCCAGCAACCTGCTGTGCCACAATCCTTATCTTGCAACAGAGAATTATACCCTGAAGAAAATTTCCTGTCCTTTCAAGGTCAACATTTGAAACTGCATGGCTTTGGAAAACCAGGCCCTGTGAAGTACATATGCTCTATATACTA
>NW_007740499.1:4958-14026 GCF_000696425.1 Galeopterus variegatus | reverse complement strand
AATCATCAATCCAAAAATAAAATTAAGAATGCCATTTCATTTAAAATAGCATCGAAAATAACGAAATACTTGGGAATAAATTTAACCAAGGTGCTGCAGGATTTGTACATTAAAAACTACAAAACATTGTTTATAAAAATTAGAGAATACCTAAATAAATGGGAAAGCATCCTGTATTTGAGAATTAGAAGACATATCATTGCAATTAACAGTTAAAATGGCAGTACTCCATAAATAGATCTATAGATTCAATGCCATCACAAGAAAAATTTCAATGCCTTTTTTTTTCTTTAGTAGGAATGGACAACCTGATTCTAAAATTCATATGGAATTACAAGGAATCCCAAACAGTTAAAACAGTCTTAAAAAAGAACTAACTTGGAGGACTCACACTTCCCAATTTCAAAATCACTACCCAGATGCAGTAATTAACAGTGTGGTACTGGCATAAAAAATAGATACATGGATCCATACATAAACCTATACATCTATGGTCAATTGATTTTAAACAAGGATGCCACGACCATTTAATGAAGAAAGAATCATCTTTCCAACAAATGGTGCTAGGACAACTGGATAACCACATCTAAAAGCATGAAGTTAGAGCCTTACTTCACGTCATATACAAATTAACTTAAATGAGTTTAGTACTTAAACATTAGGGTTAAAATTCTGAAAGTTTCTGAAGAAAATAGAGGAGTACATCTTTATGAACTTGGATTTGTTAATGGAGTCTTAGGTATGACACGAAACACGTAAGCAACCAAAGAACAGGGAGGAATGAGACTTAATCAAAACTAACAATTTTTGTGCATCAAATGACACCATCAAGAAAGTGAAACAAAAAAACAAAAAAACACAGAGTGGATNACTTCCAACCTTTTTTTCTTTCTCAAAATTGCATTGGATTTTTGGGAAATTTTGTGGTTCCATATACATTCTAGATTTATTTTTCTATTTGTATTAAAAATGCCATGGGGAATTTCATAGGATTGCTTTGAACCTTTACTTTGCTATGAGTTTGAAATTTCACTTTGAAATTTCCATTTCCTATGTTGCTGTTTTCTTACCCACATGCCAAAGTCCTCAATTGTGCTAGTCCTCAAAACTCTATGAATAATTCAAAAGTTTTCTTTCATCCTTTACATCAAGCCCTCTTTTGCAGTATAAACTGATTAGCAATTTCATCCTCAGGAGACATGAATAAAGAAGATTACTATGTTTCTCCTTTCAGAAGACTTTACATTTTCAAAAGCATATCCCAAGGCCAAAGTAACAGATTTATAATTCTGAAATTTTTGGCATTAGTGAGTGCATGGGAAAAGCTTTATTTCAGAAAAGAGAACGGTAGTTCTCAATTTTCTGAAGTGATTTCTAAGTGGTTTCTCCAATCGTCTCTGGGATTTTATTTAGTCATATCTCTTTATTACACAAATTCACCAGTCAACACATGACCCTATTTCTTGATGACAAAATGTATTAAATTCTCTGAAAAAATTCATATGGTATTTGAGACTGTAAGAGTTTCTTCTCAGGCACCCCTGACAAGGGGAAGAAGAGAGAGACTTGTGAGTGGTTGTGAATGTAGAGGGGATAATCAGATCATGCTGGTGGCTGCCACCTGTGGAAATCTGAGATCTTCTGTGCAGAGGGTGTAACTCCCAGTTTGTGTGAGGTCTTAAGTGAGTCCTTTCCCTCAGGGATTTCTCAGCAGACCTTTGATGCTGGTCTGGTTTTGTTATGCTCATATGGGATTCAGTAATGCCAAAATGGCAATGTAGGCAAGGCCCTCTCCATGCAGTCACCTAAAGATTCAGCTGAGAGGAAGCAAGGTGGGAGGGGACAGCTGGGTTCCACATTTTTTTTGTTTAATTCCATTGGCAGCTCTGGTTTTCCGTGCTCGTGATCAAGGAATGATTGCTTAGTATAACTTAAGGAACCCCCGTGCATGACTACGTGATCTTTACCCTGATTGGCTGGGCATAGGGTACCCCCACCCGCTGGCAAAGCTTAAATACGCTTCCTTAACAAACAATAAATGGAACTGCTTGAGGGAACCCCTGGCATCTGAGTGTTCTTTCTATGGAGCTAGGTTGGCGGGCAGATCACTCACTCTCCCCAGGGTGATCCCCTGGCCCTCTCTAGGGCTGAGGGGTGAAGCATTAGGACAGCTCGCTCTTGGGTTCGGCGTGGGAGAGTTTAGGAAAGGGAGGAAAAACCTGCTGGTGGAACCGAGCATGGTTTATGCTCCAGGATCCAGGAAAATAGAATGAAGAAAGCAGAGTTCCACTATTTTCTTTTCTCTGCCATTCCCATAAGAGAAAAATAGCATAAGCAGCAGGTGAATTTAATAAGTAAGAAAAAAAATCCAAACAGCTTTTAATTTTCCTAGGGAACTGTTTCATTCTAAATAATATAATTTTGTTTGATTTTTCTACTTTACACTACTGCAGATTTCCCTATTATCAGGGAATATTCACCCTAGGCTGTTGCCACCAGTAACAGCTAAGAAAGTAAAGTGTAGGAAAATCTCACTCACTCACTCAAAAATCTAAAACTGATCAATGTTTAGGCTTGGCGAGTTTAAATATGATTATTTTGTATCTTTCCTTTGTTTTTTCTACTTAGTCATTCACAAACATAATGGGAAAGAAAAATGTTATACTTTAATTTTCTGAAAGACCTGAAAACAAACTAAAGCAATACTTCAAAACTGTGAAAATTACATTTGGTTTTTAAATTTAGGATCGGTGATGGGCCATAATAATCTAATACATTGTATATTGACAAAATAAAAATTTAAAGAAAAAAAATAATAAATAAATAAATAAATAAATAAAATTTAGGATTTTAATATGTGAGGATGATGTTGACATAATTCTAGGAAAATAAGACACATGTACTCAAATTTCTCCCCATAACATTTCTTCCACCTGCCAGCTGATTCCTATATTCTTTGTCTTGAATCTAATTGGCTTAATTTGAATCTGCAAACTTTGGACAGGACAGGGTTCAATTTGTTTTTTCAGTATTTTTACACATTTCAATTAGTTTCATGTAGTTTCTTAAAGGGTGACTTTTAACATTTTTCTTCTTTTGAAGTATAATATACAAGGAAAAGTGCACATAAGTATATATCTCAATGAATTTTCCGAAAACTTATTATATCTATGTAACCTGCACTCAGATTAAAGATGAGATCATTACCAGCACCCTGAGGCATATTTACTCCAGTCCCCACCATGATAATCATGCTTCACAGGTAACTGCTATCTTGAGTACTAACACCATATATTAACTGATTTGAAGTTTATATGAATGAAATCATAAGGAGTATGTGTACATTTTGTATCTGACTTCATTACTCACAATGTGTGCACAATGACTTTTCATTTACTGTACAGTAATCCATGGTATAAAGTTAAAGGTGAGTAGAGGAAGTGTGAAGATACTGGCTCCCAACTAGTTTAGTAAAGTCCATGAGTACTTGGTGCTTCTCTAGTGTCTTCTCTCAATTCTCAGGTTTGAGCATAGGGAGAGCTCTCTACTCAATAGTTCTACCTAAAAACAAAAAACAACAAAAGCATACCAGCACCTAATAACAGAGCCCAAAAATATATGAAGCAACAACTGACAGAACTGAAGGGACAAACAATAATAATTATAGATATCAACACCCAAACTTTAATAATGAATAGAACAAACAGAAGAAAGATAAACAAGGAAACAGAAGACTCATACAATGATAGAAACCAACTAGACTCAACAGATATCTATAAAACACTCCACCCAACTACAGCAGAACACACTGTCTCCTCATGTATTTGTGGGGAATTCACCAGGATAAACCATATGTTAGGCCACAAAACAAGTTTCAGTACATTTTTTTAAAAGATTGAAATTCTGAAAGCATCTTCTCATACTAAAATGGAATAAAATTAGAAATCAATAAGAGAAAAAAATATGGAAAAATCACATGATGCAAATATTAAAAGCAAACATTCTGTTTTTAAAACTATATGTTATTGATTATGCATATTCATGTGGTACAAAGCTGACCTTCACCTCCTGTGTCCGGGTTGTGATTGTCAGTTCAATAGTATAAGGATGCCCATTACCGTAAATTGCAATTATTCCCCATGTCCCCCCTCCCTATTAATCTTCAACCTCCCTCTCTCTCCCCCCCGCATGCAACCCTTTGTATAAAAACAAAACATTCTTAAAGAATCAATCAGTCAAAGAAAAAGGTACATTTTGTTTTCACAAGGGAAATATAAAAATACTTTTAGATGAATAAAAGTAAAACCACAGCACACTAAAATTAATGAGATAATAAGAAAGCAGCATTTAGAGGGAAATTTATACTTGTGAGCCCTTACATTAAAAAAGAATAAAGACATCAAATTAATAACATAACCTTTTGCTTTAAGAAACTAAAATAAGAGAGGAAATGAAATCAAATTAGCATGTCTAAACAGAGCAAACTTTTTTTTTTTTCCTTTTTGTCTTTATTCGTGACCGGCAACAGATCGCAACCCTCAGTGTTGCGCCCGTACCGGACCAGGACTGGCAACGGGATCGCAACCCTCTGCATTGCTCCCGCACCTCGCTCAGCCAGTGTGCGGCCGGTGTGTATGTGGGATCCGAACCCTCGGCGGGAGCGCCACCATGCTTCCCAAGCGGGTCGGCCCACAAACAGAGAAAACTTTTAATAAAAAATTAACACTGAATCTTCTCAAGCACTTTAAAAGAAGAGAAGAGTAATTTCTTACCCATTATTTGAAGCCAGTATTACCATGATACCAAAGCCAGACAAGACATCACAAGAAAAGAACATTACAGAACAGTATCATTTAAAAATATAGATGCAAAAAACTTTCAACAAAATGCTAGCAAACTTAATGTAGTAGCACATAAAAGCATTGTATACCATGATCAAATGGGATTTACCTGAGTAATGTGAGGACAGTTCAACATATGAAAATCAACTAATGTAATATAGTGTATTAATATAATGAGGAAAAAACCGCGAATACTCATTTCAATAGGTGAAGGATACGCAGTTGACAAAATCCAACATTCTTCCATGGTAAAAACCCTGAAGAAACTACTAAGAGGAGGACAATTTCTTAACCAGATGAAAAGAATTTATTTTTAAAAACCTACAACTAACTTCAAATTCAATGGTGAACGAATGAAAACTCTTCTCTGGAGATTAGGAATAATATAAAGGTGCCTGGTTTTGGCACTTCTATTCATAGAATACTAAAAGTTCCAGTCAGGGGATTGAGAAAAAAAAGAAATAAAAGACATCCAAATTGAAAAGGAGGAAGTAAAACTATCTCTATTTTCAGCTGACATAATTTTATATGTAGTAAATTTTAAATAATCGACAAAAAATATGTATTACAGCTAAGAAATTCAGCCAAGTTGGAGGATACAATATCAACATACACAAATTAGCTGAATTATTATACAAGAGAAATCATCTATCCAAAAATAAAATTAAGAATGCCATTTCATTTAAAAGAGCATCGAAAATAATGAAATACTTGGGAATAAATTTAACCAAGGAGCTGCAGGACTTGTACATTAAAAACTACAAAACATTGTTTAAAAAAATTAGAGAATACCTAAATAAATGGGAAAACGTCCTGTATTTGAGAATTAGAAGACATATCATTGCAATTAAGAGTTAAAATGGCAAAACTCCCTAAGTAGAACTATAGTTTCAATGCCATCCCAAGAAAAATTTCAATGCCTTTTTTTTTTCTTTAGTAGGAATGGACAAGCTGATTATAAAATTCTTATGGAATTGCAAGGAATCCCAAATAGTTAAAACAGTCTTAAGAAAGAACTAACTTGGAGGACTCACACTTCCCAATTTCAAAATCACTACCGAGATACGGTAATTAACAGTGTGGTAATGGTATAAAAAATAGATACATGGATCCATACATAAACCCAAACATCTATGGTCAATTGATTTTCAACAGGGGTGCCAAGACCATTTAATGAAGAAAGAATCATCTTTTCTACAAATAGTGCTAGGACAACTGGATAACCACATGCAAAAGCATGAAGTTAGAGCCTTACTTCACATCATATACAAAATGAACTTAAATGAGTTTTGTACTTAAACATTAGGGTTAAAATTGTGAAAGTTTCTGAAGAAAATGTAGGAGTAAATCTTTATGAACTTGGATTTGTTAATGGAGTCTAGGTATGACACGAAACATGTAAGCAACAAAAGAACATAGAGGAATGAGACTTAATCAAAACTAACAATTTTTGTGCATCAAATGACACCATAAAGAAAGTGAAACAAACAAAAAAAACATAGAGTGGATACTTGCAAATCATATATCTGACATGGGGCTAGTACCCAGAACCTAAAAAACATTCTTAAAACTTAACAACTAAAATGCAAACAACTGGATGAAAAAATGGGCAAAGGACTTGAATAGACATTTTCCAAAGATATAAAAATGACTGATAAGCACATAAAAAGATGGTTCCTAGGTGTTTACCCAAGTGAATTGAAATCAGGTGTTCAAACAAAAACTTGTACATGAATAATCATAGCAACACTATTCATAATACCCCCAAAGTGCGACCATCCTGTGTACCCGTCAACTGATGAATGAATAAAAAAAAATGTGGTTTATCTGTACAACAAAATAGTATTTAATCATAAAATGGAATGAAGTCATGATACATTCTATAACATTAACTTCGAAAACATTAGACTAAGTGAAAAAAGTCAAACACAAATCCCACTTATTGTTATGATTCGAAATCTATGAAATTTCTAAACTAGGTAAATCCATAGGAACAAAAAGATTAATGGTTTCCAGTGGCTGAATTTGGAAAGGTGGTGGTGGTGAATGATTACTTAATAGCTAGGGGTTTGGTTTTGGCATAATAAAATTTTTCTGAATTTAGATAGTGGTGACATCTGCATGACATTGTTGTAAAAAACATCACTGAATTGTACACTTTAAAATTATTAAAATGGTGAATCTCAAGTTACAAAATTTTCTCTCAATTTAAAAAATGCCTACTATTTGCAGTTTTATGAAGTTTGGAAATGAAGTGTGGAGTGACAGGGATGTACTGCCACAGCTGGCCAAATGGTCCTCCAACTGGCTGTATCACATTTTCTTTCTCAGTAATGTAATCACTCCAGCACTGAAACATACATCAAAATTAATAACTCTAAATTTGGAATGAGCCCCTACTAATGACGATAATAGATTTGATAGATGTATAAATAAAAAAATACAAGTGAAATAATTAGATTTTTTCTGTTATATAAAACTAAAATTTCATCTTAGTCACCTTGTAGTTGACTAAGTATTTCATGTGCAATATTAGGAGGCAGAGGGATATCATAGGAAGAATGAGGTATTCCAAGCCAAGTGACCTTTAACTTGAATCCAGTAAATGCTCAGATAGCCCTAGTTTTGCCATCTGTGGAATGGGAATATGCAGTTCTGTGATTTAATGAGCAGAAACGGCCATCACAATTGTTCCTATTATTGTTTTTGTCTACTTTTTCCTGCACTGTACAGGTGCAAATTTGCAAGTCAAAGTGAGTACCTCTTCTGATCCTAATTTTACTCATGTCAAGATTATAACCTAGAGAAGATTTTTCCCAAGCCTATATAGCCTGTACTTGAAAGATCTGAGACTTCTGGTTTACAGTTTATCCTTTCTATCTGCCCATCCTCTGCTTTCAGAACTCATGACATTCTGTCACCTGTGACAAAGAAAGGCTCAGGAAACATTTTTTTTCTTTTTCAGTTGAGCACAGTGCCCTGAAAACTATTCTTTTTAATCTGTAAACAAGACCATGCAACCCAGGACAACTTAAAGTTCTCTTCTCTCTCTCTTTCTTTCTCTCTCTGTTTCTTATTCTCCTTTTCTCCTTCTCTCTCTCTCTCTCTCTCTCTCTTTCTCTCTCTCTCTCTCTCTCTGTCTCACCTGGACCTTGTCTCAACCTAGAGCAACTCTTTTCAATGGTGAAATATGCTGTATTGCAACCAGTAAGGTTGAGGCTATGTGGTCGTGTGGATGTAGTACCCTATGGTTGTCTGGGGATCAGCATTGGTTTCTGGTTAAAAACTTCCTCCAGGTAACAGTGTGCTCCAAGAACGTCCTGAAATGTGACACATCACAGGGGGAAAATGACACTGATGGTGTTTTGTTAAATAATCTTTGCCACTTTCAAAATTGTATTTAGGCCAGGCTCTGACCCAGCTGTACTGACACTGTCATTCTACTTCAGAGACAGCTTAATGACGGAATGATCACTCAGTATGTGTAGTGACAGGAACTTTGGCCCGGGAGCCAGACCAATTCTGAGTAATGGCTCTGTCATTGCCTCCCTGGGTGATTTGAGGCCTGCGCTGACAATATCTAATTCCTTAACCTCATGAGTGGTGCTAATCTTAGAATCTGAGGCCATGTGTTCAGCCTTAGAGAGTTATATTGGCACCCTTATTATTTTGCCTGTGATATAAGGATGTATAGAAGGTCCTTTGGAAAGTTCATGGAAAAGGTAAAAAAAGAGATAATACAAATCTTCCCTTGAACTTTTTCACTTCTTAAAAAATATGGGTTGGCCCCGTGGCTCACTCAGAAGAGTGTGGCACTGGTAGCGCCAATGGCGTGGGTTCGGATCCTATATAGGGACGGCCGGTGTACTCACTGGCTGAGTGTGGTGCAGACCACACCAAGCTGAGGGGTGTGATCCCCTTACCAGTCAAAAAAAAAAAAAAAATATATATATATATATATATATAGTCACCTAGAGATTATGAAATTTTTGAAGTACCCTAATATAATATGATACCCTAGATCAATGGCAGATTTCATATTCTGAGATAGAATAATGCATTAATATAAATATCCCAATATTAATTTAAAGTTTTAACATCATTTCAATCAAATTCCCAGTGACATACTCTAGGAGAGGAATTTGAGGTAATGATTTAAAAAATGTTATTATATTTTCTTGTTTCTAAGATGTCTGTGATATTAAGAAACACCATTGATTTCATAAC
>NW_007740499.1:2223-4121 GCF_000696425.1 Galeopterus variegatus | reverse complement strand
ACTTAAATTGAATTATGTATCACTGAAAATTAAACAGCTTTTCTTGAGAGGCCACTGGGAAATTTTGACAGGTAGATTTTCGATGCCTTGCTAGTAGTCCTTTACTATGTGAGATTCAACCATGCCAATCTCTCCAATTTTGCAAATGCTTGATCTACTGTAACAGCATTCAGTTACAACAGTCATTGATTGCAGTGCCTGGCATGTGTCAGGAAACACTTTTGAAAGTATCTTAATGACAAGAGTCTTCATAGTTTTGGGTATCTTTTCTTCTAAAATCATATGAAGTATTTCGTTGTTGCTTTATATATGTTGGTTATTCTTCCAATTATACAAATTTGCTTTCCTTCTAAAAGTAAAACTACCTTTCCTGCTCCCCCTCCCCTTTTCCCACATCTAGAAACGACAATTCTATTTTGTCTTTCTGAACGTTCAATGCATTATTGCTATTGTTCTTCCTTTCTTCCTTCCTCCTTCCCTTCCTTTCCCTTCTTTCTTTCCTTTCTTTCTTTCTTTTCTTTTCTTTCTTCCTTCCTTCCTTCCTTCCTTTCTCTGTATCTATTTATGTTTTAGCTCCTACTTATGAGGGAGGACATGCAGTATTTCTCTTTCTGCACTGCTTATTTCAGTTGACATAATTTGCTCCAAGCTCATCAACATTGCTGCAAATGGCAGAATTTCATTCTTTTTATGGCTGAGCAATATTTCATTGTGTATATATACCACAGTTTCCTTATTCAGTCATCCATTGATGGACATTTAGGTTGTTTCCATATCTTCTATTGTAAATAGAGCTGCAACAAACATGGATGTGCAGCTATCCTTTGACATGATGATTTCCATTCCTTTGTATATGCCCAGTAGTGGGATTGCTCAATGGTATGGTTGTTCTATCTGTAGTTGTTAGAAAAAACTCCATACTGTTTTCTATAGTGTTTATACTAATTTAAAATCTCATTAACAGTGTAGAAAGATTCCCTTTTCTCTGCATCCTCCCCAGCACTTTTTATTCCCTGTCTTTTTTGATGATAGCCAGTCTAATTGGGGCAAGATGACATCTCAATGCAGTTTTCATTTGTATTTCCCGAATGATTCGTGATGTTGAGCATTTCCTCAAGTACCTATTGGCCATTTGCATGTCTTCTTTGGAGGAATGTTTATTCAGCTCCTTTGAACATTTTTAAGTTATATTATTTGCTTTTTACTGAGAAGCTGTTTGAGTTCCTTGTATATTCTGGATATTAATCCCTTGTCAGATGTATGATTTGTAAATATTTTCTCCAGTTCTTTTGGTTGTCTTTTCACTCTCTTGATTGTTTCCTTTGTCGTGCAGAAGCTTTTAGTTTGATATAATCCCATCTGTCTAATTTTTTTTGTTGTTGCCTGTGCTTTTGGGGTCTTATTTATAAACTCTTTGCCCTGTGCTACATCCTGAAGTGTTTTCCCTATGTTTTCTTGTAGGAGTTTTATAATTTATGGTCTTATAGTTAAGTCTTTAATCCATTTTGAGTTGTTTTTGTTGTATGGCGAGAGGTACATGTCTAGTTTCATTCTTCTACACGTGTATGTTCTGAAAGGCTCCTTTGTATTTATATCTCTTACAAGTTGTTCTTTTACTATTGCATCCTGGTGTCATTTTGGTAACATATTTCTAGTGATGATGAAATGTAAATGTAAGTTATAATTCCATTGCATGTGGTGATAATCGTGCAAATGACTGAAATGAGACAATACTCTTAGAAACAGACGTCTTTCCACATGTTACAGTTTACACACAGTACTGAGGCCGGTACTGGCACTTTCCTCTTCTTTCTAGGGTTGGAAAGATTCTTTTAAAAGGAACTTTAACACATGTCTTGGTTAGGGTATAGTTAAAAGGTTGGGAAAAGAGTGTTTTA
>NW_007740499.1:0-603 GCF_000696425.1 Galeopterus variegatus | reverse complement strand
CAAAGTTGAGTTATGAAAATTAACTTGAAGATTGACAAGCCATCGATTTAACTCTCTAGTGACTTGTACAATGTAGAAGACTGGTGAAAAAATATTACATTTTACTATTTGATTTTAATTTTTAATCCAAAGATATTAGTTAGTTGGAAAAAATGATACTGTGCTCCACCACCTTGATTTTCAGTTAGATTTTCTGAATAGTAATAAAATACATGGAATCAAATGAGCAGTCTTTTGACTTCCTACATAAAAGCATTGCTATTTTAACTTGTAGTTTACTGGAAAAAAATGCTCCATTTGCAATCTTGGATCTGCTTTCTTACTATGATCTCTTTCTCACTGGGAATAATGCATTCTAGCTCCACTCATGATAGCACCAGTGAAACGCACCTGTACTCTCTTATAACATACAAACTTCCCATTGAAGGAGTTGCTTACAGGTAAGGTAAGGAATGGGTGTCACTAGCTACACTGATTCATGCTATCATCTGAAAACACTAATCTCCTAGACATCTTCATTTTCCTAGGTTTCCTTGCTAAGTATCCAATTTAGAGAGAAAAATTGATTTTGTATATTTCTAAGTAGAAATTCTCAGCTGACTG
>NW_007740498.1:0-29827 GCF_000696425.1 Galeopterus variegatus | reverse complement strand
AGAAGTTGGGCCTTCTTGATTTTATTCAACAGTCAAATTCAAATTCATGCTTTTCCAGACTTTAGCAGAAATCGTATTCACCACAGACTCATTTCAAATCTGAAATCCAGTTGATTGAGCACTTTTCCTTTGATGAAATGGGACATTTAAAAAAATAAATTCCTGGGTTGCTGAAATGAGTATCAGGTCCCTTAATCTCTCCTCACCTTGCAGATAAAGTAGGGAATTACTGATGATTTCTCCAGGTTCTGGTCGAGGTTATACAATCACAAGGAATAGTATTAGACTTGGTTTGAGAAAAAGAGCACTTCTCGTTTTTCTCCAGTGTGTTATAGAACTGCTGAGCAGGACAAAGGTCACTAAGTTTGAAATCCTTCCTGGAAAATAATTTGTAAGTTATTAAATGCTTTAGTAAGAGATCTTACGATGCTCCTTTGCAATAGCTTTTCTTCCAGGGCAAGAGTATAAATTACACAAATTAGTATTAGATTACGTGTTAATTTAAGCAATTAAGAAAATACAGTGTATTGTTTTACATTAGGCCCTTAATCAATAAAAAGCAAAAGGAAGCAGAAAGACAATCCTTCAATAATTCCTTATGCTATTGTTGGGGCCCAGAAAGCAATACCCCAAAATGAAAGCCTCAGAAGCAGCCTCAAAAGCAAAGTTTCTCTCTTTCTCCTGCCTTTCTGTCTCTCACCCCCTCATTCTCCCCTGAGGCAAGCCTTAGAAACTAGAATCCCTTTTCCCCAAGATGGGTTATGGAAACCAGAACCTCTTTTTCCCAAAGCCAGCTATAAAGCCTAAAATATTTTCTAACCTTCCCCCCACATTTCTATGTAACATCCAGCCATAAAGAAATTAAGACCCTCATTCCAGAGAGGGTGCTATACCATACCTGGGAGGAGTGAATGCTGCACAGAGAGGCCAAGAAGAATCTGAACAGACAGGCCTTGCTGGGTTTCCCCACTCAGTCTGTTACCATTAGACCATGCCCTTCTTGTCCAACTGCAGTCTACATGGCTGTCCATTCTTCATTGAACCTAAGCATAAAAATAGATAGTTTTCCCTATATCTTTGGGTCTTCAATTTGAAGTTTCCCATGTCTCGTGAAACTACAATCAAATAAATGTGTTGTGCTTTTCTCTTGCTAATCTGTCTTTTGTTATATGAATGTTGGTTATGAACCTTATGACAGGGAGGAAAGAGATCACCCCCCTTTCTACCCCTACACTGTGTACTCCATGCATGTTTAAACATAGTATGCATTGGAACAAAATTATTTTTGCAGATTTTAGTAATTCTTTTCTATTTAAAACTAGTGCAAATTTAAGATTAAAAGTCCAAAAAGCACCAAAGATTGCAAAGTAAAAGGTGAGTCCTTCATTCCTCAGACCAGTACAATCAATGCCACCATTTAGTTGTAAACATTATTAATAGCTTCTTGTATATCCTCCCTGAAACTACCATGCACTGTATACATATAATTCCTAATTCCATGCAATTAGTATTTTTTCAGACATACTATGCCATCTTGTATTTAACCAGTTTTTTGGAATTGTAAATAATGCCTCAATGCACATACTTGCAGGAATATATTTGTTCTCATAATTACTGAACCAACTGATTCATACATTTTGTGACTTTAAAAATGGACATTGCACATGTTTTTCTCAAAGTGCAGATTTAAAAAAGATTTTTCCACCATTTAGTAGGGTGCTTCTATCCAAGGATTATAATTAAAATCTAGTCAAGTCACAGTAAATTATTATTTTTTAACAATTAACTATTAGTTATATTTATTTAATGGCAATTACAATGTTTGACAAATGTAGTATTCACTCATTGATTAGAGAGTTAGTAATGCACCTCATTCAAGACAGAAGGAAATGTCTCAGGGTGCCTGGTCTGAGCTCAGAAAGTTCAGTAGAATCTCCAGGAAAAGAATTTTAGAAGCTAATTGGAACTAAACTTGAGAGGTTTCCACTATTCTAGATTTCTTCAAAGGATTTTTTAGGTTTGGTTACTTTTCCTGATTAGAATTGCCAAAGAACATTCCAACACTATCATCCTTTTCCCTAATAGAAAAGAAACTACAAATATAATGTATAATTATCTTTTTTTTTTTTTTTTTTTTAAAAAGATGACCGGTAAGGGGATCTTAACCCTTGACTTGGTGTTGTGAGCACCACGCTCAGCCAGTGAGCGAACCGGCCATCCCTATATGGGATCCAAACCCGGGGCCTTGGTGTTATCAGCACCGCACTCTCCCGAGTGAGCCACAGGCCGGCCCATGTATAATTATCTTATTAAGGTTACATTATGATTTTTTTTTAATGTGAAGCCAAAGGAAACTCAAGAATGGTGTATTCGTCTGTTTTTGTATTGCTATAACAGAATACCCGAGACTGGGTAATTTATAAAGAACAGAGGTTTATTTGGCTTATGATTCTGGGACAGCTGCATCTGGCGCAGGCCTCAGGCTGCTTCTACTCATGACAGAAATATACATCAATTTCCCTTAGTTGATGAGATATCTGGGGGAGGGATTTACAACTGAGCATCTTCTGGAGGATCTGGCCTTTAAGGTAGATAGGGGAACTTCAGAGAAAGCCCTTCCCTGCATTTACTGTTTGCCAGGTAATCTCAGTTTGAAGTCCAAAGCAGCATACTTTGGGGTATTGTTTTCTGAGCCTAAACACTGCAAAAATATTGTGCCCCATTTAATATAGATCACCTACCTTTACCCGATTACAATATCTGCCTTCACTATACCACTTTTACCGTTAAGCAAATTAGACATTTTACATTCTGTTACGTGAAAAACTCTCCCCCAATGACCCCTACCAGTTCTGATACCATATTTTATCTCACTTAGGAATTACATTTGGCTGTGCAAACAGAGACCTGAAATTTAGTAGCTTGAACAACATACGTGTGTGTGTGTGTGTGTGTGTGTGCGTGCGTGCGTGCGCGCGCACACACACATGCCAGTGGGGATGGGGGGAGGCCTCACTTAAAGGGAAGTCCAGAGGGCCATCAGTACTGCTCTATGGTTCTCTTCACCTTTCTCTCATGGTCCATTGCACAACGGCTAGTTGATTCCAGCTACTAAAGGAGAATATGCAAGAACAAAATGTGTGCCTCTAGCTGCTTCTGTCCTATTTTAAGTAGCTCTAAGTAACTTCCTTTCATATACCATTGACCAGATGTGTATTATGTGGCCACCTCTCACTGCAAGGAAGTCTGGGAATGTGGCTTTTTAATCTGGGCACAGAGCCACTTCCACCAAATCAGGATTTTGGCCATCAAAAAAGTCAAAACAGAAGATTATTTTATTTTACACAAGTCATGATTCATTCTAAAATTTTGAAATCTTAAGGGTTTATTCCAATGGAAGGCTTTGTATTCTCCCAATCCAAAAACACATCCCCTTTGTATTTTGCTACATACATATAGAGCTATTAAAGGCTATCTAAATTAAATGCTTTTGTCAATAGAGTCCCTCATTTGGGCATCTTTACTAAGAAATGCTAAAAAGGCATACATTACCCAAGTAGCATAAATTGTGACCATATTTCAGAAATAATAATGTCATGTACAAAAAAGCCATAGATGCCCAATGTTTCCCTTCCCGAGAGGCTTCTTTTCGGTCTGAAAGCAGAGGATCTCACGTGTTCAAAGCAACATGTTGTAAAAGGAAAAAATAAACCATTTTTTCCCCTACTCTATTCTCACACTCAACACAGAACACTTCTGTAACCAGATGGTGGTGGTGGTGGGGAGGGGGGATTTCCCACAACAGGCAGTCCTCCAGTAGACACCAACTGGGAATCCTGTAATTCAATTCAATTCTGACACTGTTTGCCTGGAGATAGTGTCAGACCCCACAGGTTAGGAGATCTGTCCCAACGGACTGCTCCCACTTCAGACACTAACTGCAAGTCCGGGCCACTCACACTTTTGACCTACTGGTTACACACAACCGCCTCCTTGGGTTTCATGAATTTGCTAGGATGGCTCACAGAATTCAAGAAAACACTTACTTACATTGCCAGTTTTTATATGGGATACTATAATGGACACAGATGGACGGCCAGATGAAGAGATGGATAGCATGGTGAGGCGTGGTGGGAGCGAGGGGCCTGGAGCTGCCGTGCCTTCTCTGGGTGCACCACCTTCCCAGCATCTCTGTGTGTTCAGCAGCCCGGAAGCTCATCACATTTTGCTGCTCAGGAGTTTTTATATTAAAAAAAAAAAAAAGTTTTTTTATAGAGCTTGAGTAACAAAATCCAAACATTATGAATAACAAAAGACTCATATTACTCAGGAAATTCCAGGGGTATTAGGAGCTCTAAGATAGGAACCAGAGACAAAGACCAAACACATTTCATTTTATAGCACATTTGTCAAATTGCTTTCTGGAAAAAAAACAAAGGAGAAGAGGGGAAGGGAGAGAAAGGGAAGAGGGACAGTAGTTCAAGTGATAGGACTTAGGTTAGGCGAGCTAATCACACTCGTTCTTCTTGAAACCCTAGGAGCTGTAGAGAAGAATTTAAATAAAACATGTAGTGTTTCCAGCACACTATTCGTGATGTTAGACGGTCACTATAATTTTTCTCCTTCTGGGAATTCAATTTGTCCTCATTATGCCAAGGTCACAGATTGAGGAATCTTAGTGGCCATCAAGGCTCTGCCTCTGAAGCAAAGGGTCAGTGCGTTAGGACAAAAGGGAATTAATCCAGTGTGCCGTTCACCAAACGTGTTTAATTCACTTAAAAGGAATGACCAAGGTTCCTATTCTAGGTTTCCATCTGGACAATCAGAAGCCTCCCTTCTCCCAAACAAGAACTTCATTAATGAATATTCAACGGAAAGCATTACTTCATTGTCAGCTCTAATTGCTAGTTTTGCCTTATTAGTAGAAGCTTTTCTATGGCTGAGCCTGACATACATTTGTTTGCACACTGTTATTAGTCAAGACTCAGTGAAGTCTTGTAATTAACACCTCCACATTATCTCATGCAGGGAAAGCAAAGACAAAACCAGATGACTCACTTTGTTTCAGCTTTGCTCTTGTTTTCTGATACAGAAGCACTTAAGGAGAAGTGTAAGCTCATCAGAATGCCATATGGAGCCAACAGAAACTATAAAAGGGCTTTCAGGAAGCAGTGCATGGAAGTTCATTAAGTGAACTACACTACAATCAACATCCTGATTTAAAACTCTACCTGCCACTAATAAACTGCATGGGTAAATTATACCTGTATCACACTCAGCAACAATTGCAGGTCACTGCTGAAGGATCCATGTTCCAAAAAGCAAGGGAGATAACATATTCTCTGTAAACATAATGAAGTTAATGATTCACATGACAGTTAAATAGCTTTCAGAAATCTTATCAGATTAGAGATAAAGCAGACCAAGGCAATAACTGTATTTGAATCACTTCTATCATTGAAAACACTATATCTAAATTCCGGCTCCCAGCAGCCTATAATTGATATTTCTGTAGAAAATGGGTTGGAGAGGGTGGAAAGGGTGGGTGGAATGTCAACAGTGCATATTTCAGTTTTAATTTGAGAAGAGATCTTTCTCTAAAGGCCTCTATTTAAAAAATTCTAGCAAAAGAGATTTGAGGAATTAAGATATCATGCCATTTTTTCCTTTAATTTATAAATTTAGCCTAATTGTCTTATTTGTATTTTTAAATGCAAAAATAAAACACTAAACCTTAACAGAGAGAGATATCATTCTCTGAAATTTTAACAATTAAATCTACAAAACGGTCGCAGTTTAAAAGAAAAATTGCTTGTTTCCTGCTTGCAAATGCTTCCTTCCTAAAACAATATAAACAAGGAGAAAAGTGGCTAAAATAGGAAGGAAGAATAATATATATGTAATGGCATATGACCTTTCGATTAGCAAGTATTCCCAAAGCAATGAAGAATCTGACTATTAAATTAAAAGTATTATTATACAGAATTTGCCCTGGTTGAATGGTCAGAGAGCAGATCTTATTTACAAATGGAAATAGGCCAAAAACTTTAATGGGCCTCTGTCTACAGAAAATTTCCATTGTTATGAAAGTATCCATCAGGCCTCTGTCTACAGAAAATTTCCAGTGTTATGAAAGTATCCATCAGAAAATAATCAAGAATGCCCACAAGTTGCCTACCTCCTCTGGAAACAACATAGGTAAGCTTGTATCTGACCATTCAGTGAGAAAAAGAACCTTTCATACATGCATTTTACATTGGCACCCTTATCACCCAAGTCACTACCCTGTGCAATACTGGTCTGTCATTTTTATACCTGCACATGGGCTAATTTAGATGACTGAGTCACAATGTTACTACATCTTTGTGATTTGAGAAAATTATTAAACAAGGCAGCTTTGTGGTTGAGATCTCAGGGGTTGCTATCCCAACCCCAACAGTTAAAACCACCAGAGGTTTCAGCAGGGAGTGCATCTGTCTGTATTTTACCTCTGCCTAAAATACTACCATTAAAACTTTCACTTTTGTGCCACTGTGCATGTTTTGGTAATAGATGGCTACTTTGCCCTACTGGTTCACTGCTGGCCCTGAGGTTTAGGTTTCCACATATCTATAGCACCAGAAGAGAACAGTCTGAAAATAGAAACACGGACTGTTCTGTGCAGTTGAACGGAAAGGCTAATAATAGAATTGCTTCATTGTTTGGCACCAACTCAAGGCTACCCCAGCCAAGGAGTAATGCATGCTGCACTGCAGTGACCAAATCATAAAATTTCTCCAGGGAATGGTGCAGCTTTTCAGAACATGTTTTATATTCCGGGATTGTTCGGGAAGGAAATAGTTCAGAAGTTGTTTTTGACATAAATGTGGTTTGTTTCCAATTTGAAGGGGATGGGGAAGGGCTGGAGAGACAAGCCAGAAGGTCAGTTGCAGAAGGGATGCGAAAATGTCATTAAGGAGCTCCCGACAGGTGGTGATAGGGCTGTGGCTGTGAAGCCCAGGCCTGGTGGGGAGTTTGTCCCTGTCAGCTTCCCAGTGAGCTCTCAGCACTGCCTTTCACGGTCCTATTATGTTTATTTCTGTTGAACTTAAAGAGTGACCTTTTCAAAACTGCAGTGCATTGTTGACCCACATGCATTTTTGAGACCTAATTTCCCTGAATGCCTTCCTTGTTCCTGCAGAAGAGAACTCTGTTAGAGAAAATAGGAAGAGGCTGAGGATAAAAAGCATTGGAATGGAAAGCTTTCAGGCATTGAATTCTGCCTGCTGTTAATAATTTAGAAGTGTTTTTAATGCCCTGATATGGAAGGAAGGTTTTTTGACACCAAAGGCATCTAAATATTAATTTCAGAGGAATTGGTTGTTACAAGCAGTTAACATCCATTTTGTTAGTTGACCTCCCAAGGAAGGTTAATGCACTAAAATCTGGTCATTAAGTATAGTAACAAATGTTTTTTCAGGGAGGTTATTACTATCATAAACTCTAATCCATGGTTCACAGGCAGCAGCCTCTAGTGCAGTGCTCTGACTAATGAAGAATTAACTATTTCTGAGCAGTTAATAAAGATTTTTTCCCCCCACCAATCAACATACTCTAGATGATCTTTATAATTACTAAAAGCATTAAGCCTTGGGTATGAGTGCCCACATGTCAGACTGGAATTCTACTCTGAGTAAATGACAAATGGCAAACCTAATCCCATTTCACTTAATTTTTTTTTCTAACATGTTCACTGAAATAAGAAATAATGGAATCCCTAAGTACTAGAAAGAGTAGGTCCAGTACAAAGCATTTGCTAAATGAGTATTGATGAGGTCTTTAGTCAAATTTTAATGTGATGGAAGATTTTAGACTCTGCTTTAGTTCTTGTTAGAATCAAGAAGTTAATTGGCTACAAACAAGTTTTTGCTTGCTTGCTTGTTTTATTTTGTTTTTCCTTTATTAAAAAGTGCACTCATCCACAAGAACACAGTAGGCAGAGACTTATGTGAAAAACACTTCTATCTGCCTCATAACAATAAGAGGGAAAAGGTACAACCTAACCTTTCTAAAAAGCCTCCGGGCAGTGTTTTGCTTTTCAATGGAAAGGTCGTCTAGAATTAATTAAAGTCACTTTCCCGCTGAGGACTAAGCATTTGGCTTTACTTTGAAGACTCAAAAAAAAGTTGCTCATACTGATTTCTTAGAGACCCAAATTTCAAACAGCACAGCCCAAGCAATGGGTCAACCTTTAAGAAGTAATCTTTTGGAATCAAAAGTCTTAACAATTAATACATTGAGGACATGGGTGCCTCTGAAGACAGGACAGAGTAAGGCAAAAAAGGTAAGAATTGCTTACTTTACCCGAGGAAAATTACCTCTCATTCAAGAAGGATCAGTCTTCACATTTACATACACTCTTTTCCTCCTTCCTATTTTGAACTTAAGCTAAATCCTGTCTTTGGGGCAGCTGCCCCCATATTGAACAGAGAGGAGGGAGAGAAACTACACTTAGCCAAAATAAAAGGGACATTGTCTTTTCTATATAGAAAGGTTCGCATTACATACAAAAGCTTTAAAAGAAGGTCAAATACACTGATAGTAGCTCACCTTCTCAAAAATAGTTTTTGTGGAAGATTCTACACACTGTGCCTACCTAAATAACAGTAGGGTTAGGTTATCTACACACATTGTGACTTGTCTGAGTATTTGTTTGTGTGGCACTTTGCTTGCTCGAAGATAACTGCATTAATTTCCCGCTTACTAGTGAAGGCACGTGACGTCGTCTTTCTGAACCTCGGTTTCCTTATCTGTAAAATGATAATATAATATCTATTTTGTAGAATAGTCATAAAAATATAAACCTGGTATATAGAAGGACTTAGGACATACTAGTATGAATTTGTTATACACTATGTCCATTGCTATGTGTATTTTTCTTCATTTTATAAAAGTGACTAGAATCCTAGAACATCCACAAAAATATTTTGGGCCTAAAATTGGAATTAAGAGGGTGAGAATACATTGGCCTGACTTCTGAAAACTGGAATTTTTACTGAGTCCAGCACATCCATTACAGCCCCATCACTGGACACAAAGCCTTCCTGGTTACCTCGGCCAGAAATGAACCTTCTAAACTCTGATGTCTAACTGGCCTTGTACATTTCTCATACCACTGCTCACACCCAATCTTTGCTTAGTGTTATTTGTAACCAGATCTTGGACTTGTATTCCCAGTATTTAGTGCAGTACCTCAAAACACAAGGACTTAAAATGGGGTTTGTGAATTTCACCAACTCTCTCTGGTGGCAATTTTTCTACCTAACCCATAGTGGGTGAGTGAATGAGTGAATGACTTGGGAGGTCGTCTGCTCTTTCCTTATGTTTACCATATCCCTTCCCCCCATTTCCCCACAGTTGATCAGCTGACAGTAAAAAGACAGCCAAGGAGGCAGATGTTTGGGTGGCTGGATCATTTCTAAGCTGGGTGTTTGAATATCAGGGGTTTCCTGCACGTTGACAAGGATTGGAAGTGGCAGACAGAGACTCTACAGAGATGAGTCATAGTGTCTTTTGAAGTCATGGGCTTCTGCATATCCCTACTGCCATATCCCTCATTGTTCACAGAAATCACAGAAAAGAGAGGTTACCATTCCGGGATCACTAGTGATTTGCTATGTTGACTTTTGACATGCTCTTTAGCCTCTTTGGACTTTAGTTTTCTCATCAATAATAATAATTTAACCTAGTCTAATTACTTCATAGGCTTGTTAGGCAAATCACATGAGATAAGGTAAAGAACTTAGTCAAGAGAAAGTCCTATATAAAATACATTGCTACTACTAGAAGTAGATATTAAAAGAAAGCTAGATTAACTAATGTAACTTACTTTTTCTTAACAATTAATGCTCACATTTATAATGACAAAAATTAGATTTGCTTAAAAACAAAATGCTATTAAAAACAGGAAGAAGCCATAGAAAGTTAGTTTAATTTATTGTCATAATACATTAAGAATATTGCTATAGTCACCATCATCATACTCTGAGCTCCCAACCCTTACAGTGAATATTCAATACATTTGGAATAAAGAACACATTTGGGGTGCTGGCAAATCAAAATGTTTTTCTTGGTTTGATCAGTAGTAGAAATCAAGACTATGAAGTTAATACCCACCACTTCTCCTCAACATGTGCACTTGGTCATTATTTAACAGTGAGCAAATGGTCTCAGTGACTCTTAGCAAATCCTGAGCATATGTAATTTCCATTCCTACCACCAATTTCGATCAAGGCTATTCTGAAGTGTAGCAAATGAATTTAAGTACAGGGTTGACACTGAAGTGAGTACTGGCACTTACCCGCTCCAGAGGAAGACAAATGTAAATGCTTGAAAAAGCACAGTCAAGAGAATAATTGAAAATGGGTTCAATGTCTTCATCCTCTGAGAATATGTGTGTGCATGTGTGTATTTGTAGTTACTCTTTCATAAAATGTGTACGTGTCTGTTTTGATTCTGAAGCTTCCCTCTGCTGCGCGTAGGTTTCACAGAGGGGTTCCAGCTTGTAAAGGTTAACCGTGCAGAAATCAAGGCTTTGTGCATTTTTGCAAAGGTCACACTCATCAGCAGTTCCGGAAAGACTGCTGGGCAGGGCCATGGTAACCACCCCATGATTGAACCATGGCTCTGGGTTTCATTTCCTTCAGAACACTGCTATAGTCCCTGGTTGTGTCACCAAAAGATAAAGAGTCTGCTCAGTCACTTGAAATTAAATTTGTACATTACTCAAATCTAGCCCACCTCTTTCCTTCATGGTGTTTGGCAGCTGCTTGCTGGCACTCTGCATTTCAAATGCCTGAGCTGCAGGAAGCTGTTTAATAAATGGGATAGGTTTTGATTAATGTAACAAGCTGAAAATAGACCATGATGTAATGCATATCTCAGCAGGAATCACAGATCAAATTGGACGGTTTCAAGGGACCATGCTGTAGCAGAGAATTTTCTCCAAAGAAATGTACTTATGTTTTTATAGCACCTTGAAGAGTCCAACTGTAAAATGCATACATTTGGGGCCTGGAAGCCTGCCCTGTGGGTCTTTGAATAGCAATTATAAGTGACCGCACAAGAAGCTTCAGAGCAAACTAGATATTGGACATTGACTCAGGTCTCCTAAAGGTCATCTGTACTTAACCAGAAGCCCGGGTGTTTTTTTTTTTTTTGGCAGCTGGCCTGGGGGATCCGAACCCACGACTTTGGAGTTACAAAGTTGTGCACTAACCAACTGAGCTAACCAGCCAGCCAATTTTCTTTTAAACACAGAAGCTAATAGAAATGATAGAAGTAAAATTCTGGCAGTATCTGTAAACTCAGTTTTTTACGCAATGCATTTAGTTTCATCTAATGATGAAAAAGCCTCGTGTAGCCCTATACTTAAAGGCACTGATTTAAACTTCTCCTTTTTCAGTGGATAAAATAACTGGAATTCACGTTGCTTAGTTCTGGAGAGAAAGATCAGTGAAAAGAAAAGTAATAGCCTTGTATTCCAAGATCACCTTACAAACAGAGCAAAGTTTACCCAGCCCCTGACTACAGTCCCAACCAAGCCATTTATTTAACAAGAGAATATCAACAGTTAACTAAAATCCATCATCATCATGCCATGAAAAACAACAAAAATTGCTTGAACCATACTATAGTGGGTTGAATGGTGCCTTCAAAAAGTTATGTCCCTGAAGGGAAGGGGAAAATGGGGAGTAGCTTTTCAATGGGCATAAAGTTTCAGTTGTACCAGATGAAAAAGTTCTAGATATCTGCTGTACACTGTGCCTATAGTTAATGATACTATATTGCACACTTAAAACTTTACAAAGAGGGTAGATTTCATGTTAAGTATTTTTACTTCAATAAAAAATATGTAAAATATTTGAAAGTTATATATCTAGAACGTGTGAATATGGCCTTATTTCGAAAAAGGGTTTTTGCAGATGTACCTAAATTATGTATCTTGAGATGTGGTTAACCTGGATTAGGGTAAGCCCTAAATCAAATGTCAAGTGTCCTGAAAGAAGAGGAGAGAAGACACACACATAAAGGAGATAGATGTCTAATGCAGATATTGGAGTGATGTGTCTATGGGCCAAGGAATGCCAAAATTTGCCAGCAGCCGCCAGAAGCTTGGAGACAGGCACGGAATGGATTCTCCCTCAGAAACTCCAGAAGGAATCAACTCTTCCAACAACTTCGTTTCAGACTTCTGGCCTCCAGAACTGTGAAAGAACAAATTTCTGTTGTTTTAAGTTGCCTGGTTTGTGGGAATTTGCTACAGCAGCCCCGGAAAACTAATACAGACAACTGAGAGTGTTATCTTGGCATGCACAGAGGAGCGAACAAGCTAGTTGAAAATATGGATTGGTATGGGCCGGCCCAGTGGCGCACTGGAGAGTGTGCCGCTTGGGAGTGCAGCGGCGCTCCCGCCGAGGGTTCAGATCCCATGTGGAGACCGGTTCCCGCTCACTGGCTGAACGCGGTGCGGGCGCAACACTGAGGGTTGCGATCCCGTTACCGGTCAGTAAAAAAGATAAAAAGGAAAAAAAAAATAAAGAAAATATGGATTGGTCATATACTGCATGAAGAGTATCTACAAGCATCAACTTCTTTTTTTTTTTTTTTGTCCTTTTCGAGACCGTCCGCACTGCACTCAGCCAGTGAGCGCACCGGCGGTCATCCCTATATAGGATCTGAACCTGCGGCGGGAGCACTGCTGCGCTCCCAGTGCCGCACTCTCCCGAGTGCACCACGGGCTCGGCCCAACTTTTTTAAATGTGTATTATTGCTTGTTTTTGCACTGCTTACTTAAAAATAGCTATTTGAGACATCTTACTATCAAAGTACATATGCATAAATTCAAGAGGTCTATTGCACAGCATGGTGTCTGTAGTTGATGATGATATATTGTATTCTTGAAAAGTGCTGAGAGTGGATCTTAAATGTTCTCACCACAAAAATAACTATGTGAAGTAACGCATTTGTTAATTAGCCGGATTTAACCATTACACAATGTATATATACTTCAAAACATGGTGTTGTACATAATAAATACATACAATTTTATATGTGAATTTAAAAAATTGAAAACAAAAAGTATAAATACATTAAGAACAAGGATGATTAACATAGAATAAGACAAAAAAAAGCAAAATAATGATAAAAAGGAAAAAGAACAAGAGAGATTTCACCTGAAAACCACAGCCTTAAGCAAACTAGAGAAGTTGAGAGAAAACTCTAGCCAAGAAATAAAAAGGTAAACTGGGGGATACCAGTGATCTCAATATCTAATAAAAGGAGTGTAGAATTCTTAGCTAAATTTAGTAAAACTTATTTGGAAGGCAATGATTCCAATCAATAAATTGTTGTATAAGTAAGTACATATACTTAGAAGTGAAACATAGTCTGTTCTGGTACCACACGTTTCTCTGATGGGAATCAGCTCATAGCCATTGTAAACAAGAAAATGATGCTAATATAACATGGAAGCCCTGTTAGTTCTCAGGGGATTTTTTCCTAAAGCGTTAATGTTTTAAGTCAGCAGGTAACAGGAGCCGAATGCAGCAAACCACTGAAGAACAGAATTCTCGACATAATGCCAATTAGGGCTCAGTTTAACCAGGATTTTCACAGAGGTGCTTTGGGCCTGGTTCTTCACCAATCTTTGTGCCTTTTGCCCTTATCTCTATAACTTAGCAACCTCAGTCTTTCCCTATAGCCCCCATCCATTGAGATCTCTCACCTTTTTTAAGAAAAAATAAAATCCTACAGTTATGAAGGTATTTATTTATCAGGAATTTAGAGTATCTTTTTAACTGTGATAGTAATTTTATTAGGAATGTGATTGTGTCCTTGGAGGTCTGGTTTCAAAGGTGCATAAGTTTGAATGATCTGACCCAACTTTACTTTGCCAATGGGCCCTAATATTTTCAGTGCACAATTTTTCGGAACATGAAGTTTTTTAGGAACACAGGTATTGCATAATAGCAGAAAGGCTTGTATACGGCACCTCCCTTTTAGACATTATTATATGTCAGGCAAAGCAAATGGTCTCATTTAACTTTGCTACCCCCTACCCACATTAATAGTCTCTACTCTTTCTGAATCTCCAGCAGCAAAGACTCTACTTTTTGCCGAGGGACTAATAAATTGCACTTATCTTTCTGTACACCAGAATCATGATTGCAGTAATCATCTGAGTACAACCCACTTCCTTTATATACCTATAAAGTTGTCCTTTGCAAACATCTTTTAAAGGGCAGCAAAACTGAGGAGTTGGGATGAATTAAATCCATAATGTGAAATGAACTAAATGTAGTTAACGTTTATCTTAGTCCACACCATGTGGTTTTAGTGTTAATTTCAGTACTTTACTTGTGAAATGGTGAAAGCTTTATTCAGGTATTGTTAAGAAATAAAATCATCCTGTTTATTAGTTGCCCACTGATTCCTGATGGGTCACCTACTGACTCATGCCCCACACTGATCCCTGCTAGACTGTGAGCTTTTTACTAGCATTGACATACCGACTACGGAGAATTGTTATTTTCTTTCTTTGATTTAAAGTTTATTTTTAAGAGTCAGAATCTTCATTGACTATATTAACAGACTCTGATTACCTCAGTTTCTGTTTGAAAAGAACTGCAAATAGGTAGTCTCAAATTTGAACAGGTTTAAATTTCCATCACTGTGATTAAAATAGTAACAATAAAGATACAATAGACAAGATGTTCACAGCAGACAAGGTTCCATAAATTTAATGTTTCCTGGTCCAAACCATGTGATAATTTACCCAGAATTTTGAACAAGAATCGTACTCACACTTTCATGGAAAAAGGAGCACACATACAATATATTTGACTTGATCGTACTGTTTGGTGCTAGCAAAATAAAACATGGCAATTTCAATGGCCTGCCTGACTGGATAGGCCTGATAAAACAATCCTAAGCCAAAACTAATCATTGTCGCAATACTCATGCTTTGTGGACTCAGTCAAAGAAATGTGTATTCAGACTTGACGGCCTTTGTGTCTCCTGGGACTTTTCCTCTCCTTCCTCTGAGTCCTGCAGAGCTGACCCTAACCTCTTTTGAAATCTGTGGTTACCCTGGGATCAGATCAGATGCATTGGAGTGAGTTCAGCAAGAAAGAAGAGAGCTCATTAAGTGCTCACATTTTTATACCATTTTCAGTGGATTACAACGATTGTTGAGAGAGTTCTGTCTCTCTATTCACAGATTTGAAAGTTATCATTTTAAGATACCAATTTATTATTGTAGCAACATGGGTGCTAATTTCCTGAAAGGAAACAAAAAGGTTTTCCAGTGATAAAAACCATTAAATTGTATCACCAAATTATAAAAATATAATTACTTCAAAATGTATTTAATATATCCCTTTCTCCTTTTTGTAATTTTCTATTTATGCTCTTGAGCACATGGCTACATATTTTCATGTACCCTGGACTTACCTCACCATAGCATGTTGTACAGTTTTTTGTATTTTATTCATTTAAACAACATTTATTATTGAATGCCTTCCATGTGACAGGCTTGGTATGCTAGGAACTTAAGAAGTGGCAATGAGTGAGATAGTTTATATTATGGTGGAGGAAACAGAGAACAAGTCAGAATATAAATGAAAATTCCAGAATGCACTGATGACTATGTAAAAAATAAAATAAGGCAATAGGGGGAAAAGAGCAAAAATAAGGATTTAGTTTACATGGAGTAGTTAAGGAAGGCCTTTCTGAGCAGTTACCATCTGGGCAGAGGCCTAAAGAAGCCAGCAACGCAGAGCCTAGGTATAACAAACAATAAGTACAAAGGTCCGGTGGGAAGCACAAAGTTTACTTGATAATTACTGGTTTGGGCACATTCTCTACCATATAATAAGGAAAGTTATCATGTCATCTGAAAGTAGCAATTATGTGTTTACAAGTAAATACATAAATGATGATAAAAGATAATATCGTTATTAATAGCTAACATTTATTGCTCTTAGTACACTCTAGAAACTATAGCTATATTCTGGATCTTTGGCTATATTAGCTTATTAGCTCTGGGTTTTGCCTATATGAGCTTATTTAATCTTCACAACAACCTTACAAAGTAGAAGAGGAAATTGAGGTCCAAAGTGGGTAAGTTCATTTCCTGGTTACACAACAAATATATCAAACTAGCTAATCTGGAATTTGAACCCAGGCGTACAGCAGTTAACTACTTGCACAGTTAACAATCTGTTATGGATTGAATTGTGTCCCTCGTCCCCCCAAATTCATATGTTCAAGTCTTAGAACCTTTAAAAAAAGCATTGATAATGCTCTGTTTCTCATCGTCTGTGGTATAACATCATTGCCAGAACATGATGTAAATGGTATGGGAGGACTGATTTAAACTTTTGTAAGTCAGATGATGTGTCCTGCTTACACAGCTACCCTTTGAACTGTTCCATTTAGTAGGCAACCCATGAAGAAATAACAGATAACAACAAACAAACCAACAAAAACAGTGTAAGAACCATCTCACTATTCAAAAACCCTCAATGTGTTCAGATTTTCAACTTAAAGAATTATGATGATTCTAAATCTATAATTGTGCCAGTTGTTGATTTATTGCCTCTCAACTCCAAAATCAAACTTTTTGCCTGTTTTCTGAAAATGGATCTGGGCCCTTTAAATATTTTCCCTTTGCCAACAGGGATGATGTTAAGCTTTGTCAAGAGAGGGCACTGGAGGGCCGGCCCGGTGGCACACTCGGTAGAGTGTGGCGCTTGGGAGCGCAGCGGCGCTCCCGCCGAGGGTTCGGATCCCGTATAGAGACTGGTCTGCTCACTGGTTGAGCGCGGTGCAGGCGCGACACTGAGGGTTGCGATCCCGTTACCGGTCACGAAAAAAGACAAAAAAGGAAAAAAAAAAAAAAAAAAGAGAGGGCACTGGAGAGACATTGCAGGAGGAAAAGGGTTTGGATCCTGGCTCAGTTTACCTTGCTCCTCATGGTCCTGAGTATGGGCATTTTCTCCAGCATCCAACAATTGCAGCTTGGGTGGTTTCTCTGTACCAGACTCCTAAAGTTCTCCCAGATGCTCCAGTACATGGTCCCCGCAACCTCTCCCAGCATGCGCCTCAGGAGATTTTGTATCAGAGTAACTCCAGTGAGACACCTTTCCATGAGCAGCTTTCCCTGGCATCCTAGAGAGTGGATTTCTAGCAAGTTCTACTCAACAACTTGTTAGATGGCAACTTTTCTGCATTTAGTGAGCCACAGCCATGCCCTCTGCAACAAGATCAAGATCTCAGCCATGGAGACTCTCACTCATTTTCTCTATCTCAGCCACAGGGGTGGTGATTTATATTATATTATATTATATTATATTATATTATATTATATTATATTATATTATATTATATTATATTATATTATATTATATTAAATATCATATTATTTTAAATGTCATATTATATTAAATGTCATATTATATTAAATATCATATTATATTAAATATTATATTAATATTATATTATATTTATATTTATATTATATTATATTATATGCTGTCATATCTGCCATTTCTTTCTTTAGAGTTCTCTTTACTTGCTACTAGGCAATACCTTGTTAGTCCTATCCCTTTTATGATTAAAAATCATAAACTTTCCTCGTTTACTGTGTTGATTCTCTTTCCTGGTTGGACACTGACTGATACAGTACTGAACAACCTCTGTTAAGGTTTTGTTTAATTTTCCAAGTTAGAGTGCTGTAAAAGCAAGAATCACATTATATCATCACTTTTACTTCGAAGGTAATCAAAAGCCATGCTCTCCCGATACTTGTAATCCTCAAGAATGTTAATGTGGGACCATGTTCTTTGCCTGTCTTATTACCTATGCTCTGCAGCACAATTCCTGGTGAACCACAGTTCACAGTGTTGATACACTGATGCTCCAAAAACACTGAGATGAGACCCCAGTTGTAAACATAGAAAAACCCCACATTCATGTGTACACTATAGAACCAACTTTGTTTTCCCTTTGCAGCTAGCCCTTAATGATTAACTAAGATTGTATAAGGAACAGAATCGTGCACTCCCCCCTCAGCATGAAATAAGATGAAGCCATCCAGAACTCAAAGATAGCATCACAGAACGGAAACCAGATGAGACCTTGGCACCATAGATAATGTGAGAAAGCAGCTGGTCATCATGCTTGAAAACCCTACATCCTGTCTCCCCCAACATATCTACCTATGTAAATCCCAGCCCCCACTTTAGAGGGGAGGCAGTTGGGACTTTACCTTCTGTCTCCTGGCCGACATCCTCCAAAATAAAAAGCCTTTCCCTGTTCTATGTGGTGGATGTGATTGGCAATCTTATAGCAGTGAACACTCAGACCAACGTGGGTCAGAGTTTTCCCTGACTAAGTTGGCTTCTCATGCCTTGGATGGCTGGTGGTGAAGGGGATCCCACGGGACTCAGTCATTACCACAGTCCTGACTGTTTATCTCACTTTTGCCCCTACCCATGCACCCCCACATTAAATCTCCCCATTCCCCAACATTGCATTTTTTTAGATCACTAAAAATTAAAAAGAGGGTTTTCTCCTGAACTACATTCATTTCTGTGATTATCTGCACTATGCCAGAAAGAATTCTTTTCTCTTCAGTCCTAATTTGTGCCCCCATCTTTTGTTTATCATGAGTCATTTCTTCATATTCTAGGACTATAAAATCATGTACACACATATTCATACATATATATTTTATATACACACACCCACGAATCTCATTTGCTCTCCTTTCTTGATGATTTTATACTCGTCCTCCTTTCCTGGTAATATTTTTCACATCTGTCTACACTTTAAAATGCTCTAAAGTGCTAGAGCTACTACTTTTATTTCCTTCTTACTGCAGAAATTTGCAGTTGTAAGTTAAACACAAATCCATCATCTGAATCTGAATCAGTCTGGTGGCAGTTTACTGTGATATCAGCATAAGGATGATCTGAAAAGTGCTATGTCTCATCACCAAATGCCACCAGTTTCATTTCTACTACATTTATGATGGTTTTAACGTGGAAAATCTTAGAAAAGGTGCATGCAAGTGATGTCAGTCCATACCTCAGTTGGTCAAGCGCCTGTTTATTGTCAAGTATCTGGTGTGTTTAATACTAAATATATCAGTCCCTTCCATCTTTCAGCATAAATTTATTCCACTGAGTCCAGGAAAAATGATATAAATTTTCATTAAAGAAAACACTATATTATGACAGCACTAAATGAATCATCTGCAATCTCTTTTAAAAGGCTTGATTTATTTCCTGCACTTGGGAGGCACTATGTTGTAAAAATATTTTCACTAACAAGTATGAAATATTGCAATATATTTTTATATGTACTTTATTTGCCTATGTAATATATTTCTTTTTTGTGTATATCTATACACATGTGCATCTCTACAGTGGGCTCCCCAGGTAATTTTTTGGCCACATTTACTTGTTTAATAAAAAAAGGAAAACAAATTGGCCAAGCAGCCCAGACACACATCAAATTCATCATAGCTGAAGATAATATTTTCCTGAAGTGATTCATAATCTCACCTTTCTGCAGGAGTTTTCTCCACCCAGTGAAATAGTGAAATGTCATTGAAGAGAAGGCTATTTCACTTAGCCTTGAGCAAACATAGAGGCTGAACTATGTATATGCAGAGTTCTTTTCCTTTCTAGAAGACATGGTTTTTATGCATGTGTAAGAAGAGCTAAGCTGAATCTAGAGAGCTGCTGCATAAGAGCTTGGTTTGAAAACATGTTGTGCAACTGAATGACTTGAATAACAAAATCCCCGGCAGAGTGTTTCTGAGCTAACTGCATTTGCACTCTGCAAGGAGATCAATGCTTCCCCTCATTGATTTTCCTCAGTTGCGGAGCTAGGATTATGCACATTGTGAAGCTGTATTCCCAGATTCATCCAATCTGATTTCCTAGTCAGCACTAAAAAGGCATAGTGCTCAACTGTAAACTGGAGGTTATAAAAGTATGACTGTATCAAATTTGTACTCCCACTAAGCCTGCATGTTAAACAGAAGCACAATAATGTATTCCTAGTGCGATGGAAGAGCTGCATGGTACAAGACAGATTGTTTGTGTGCAGCTTCTAAATAAATGGCAGGGATGCCAAAGATAAATCTGAGATGCCTTGCATATGTTTGTGTAACTCCCAAGATATTTTCAAATGTGCTAGAGCTTCTTTTCTGGCTAACTTGAAATGCAAAGTAAGCATATAAAGAGATGATTTCCTTCCTAAATTCAGGAATTGACTGTCATCTTTATAAATTTGAAATTGCCTTAGAATTCATCACTGGAGAAGGTGGGTGTTTGGAAGACTGTAAAATCAAAGGTCTAAAAAAAAATTGAGGTTCTGTTTCACTGTGAATAATTGGCAGCTCTAAACGTTGGTGAGTTTAATCTGCAATTAGCACAAAATCTTGTCTTCCATAAAGTTGTGGAAAGTCTTGTAATCCAGTTTAGCACTAACAACCAACTGCAAAATGAAAATACCCAAAGGAAGTGAAGGATGAGGGGAAAGCTGACTCCTATATTAAATTTTTCCTTCTCCACTCCACTTTGAGGATGGAGAATGTGTCACATTACAACCAGGACTTCAAACTTGTTTTTGAAAAAATCGTGTAAAATAAGCTATTTTCTAGATTAGATAGACTAGATAAATGATTACGTAGCTGCTAGCCTTTCAAACAGAATTTGCTCAGAATCTGAGCGTGCCCCAGTGCTCACTTCATTATTAAAGAGTGTTGTCATTTCGCATTCTGTGTACCCTAAAATGCTGCTTCCTCTATGGAAACAATTCTGGAGGCCAAGGAAGGAGGGCCCTACACCAAAGACTTTTGGGTAAATCCATGTCCAGGGTTAACAGTTTCCACTTCCTAGACTTAACATGTGCATTGACCTGGCAGACCTAGTAGCTAAGAAATAAAAAACATGTTTCCAAGTTACCTAATCAGTGGGTGTTTTCCTAGTAAAAAATTAACCAAGCTATGATCAGTTTCTCAGTGACTGTAAGTGAAAAGCAGATTCTCTGTTCTAAACACTGACCCCGAAGCCTTTCTTCCTCCTCTGAATTATTCACATAGGTTTTTTAAAAAATCAAACAAACGTTATTTCCCAATGTAAATTTAAATGAGACCAACCCAGCCTTACCCACTAATAACCAACAAACATACCTTGGTTTGCTTTTATATTTCTACCATGTCATATGCAAAACATGCATTTTACTTGTACATATTGGCAATTAAATGTATTTTTCCAATTATTATTAACTTATTACTTACAAGTCCGTGATATTTTCAATGAACTGTGATGTGTCAGTAATTACATTATTTAATTGATAGTATTATAAGCATTAATTTTTATATAAAAGTAACTTATGTCTCTCAGATAGTAATTTGAAGATATTTGAAACAAATTAGGATTGATTTTCTTGAATGTAAAGAAATACTTTCCTATGTTCCTATCCAGAGAACTTTTCTCTTCGAGTGTTCTCTTTAATGGAGTCTTACTTCTGAGAAAGTCATGTTTTCATAAGTTGGCGCCCTTGATTCAGTGATAGTAGTCTAAATAAACATCGTGAAGTAATTTGATAATGAGTAAGTAGGAGTAGACACCATTGTTTAACCTCCAAACTATGCTAATAAGAAGGGTGATAGACTTGCCCTGCTGAATAATGGAGCTGTTATTCTAGCCCAGTGGGACTGTTTCCAAGGCCTCCAAGGAAGGTTTGCCAGGCCTGGCTGTGCTCTGCTCCCAGTGCACTTTGCATGGCCTCCAGTATCTGGTTACAGCACATTTATCAAAGGAAATCACAATTTGGAAGAAAACCACATTTTCTACTCTTTCAAATAAGAAACATCCCTGTGTACTACTTTCATTTTACTTGTTTTACCTAAGTAAAACAGAACCCTAATCTGGGAAAATAATTGTTAATAAAAAGAACTACAACACTGAGAGAATTTCACTCCTTTGAAATATGTACTTTAAGGAGACCATTTTAATGCTGGAAGGGAAGAAAAGGATATTTTTTTATGAAGCCTGAACATGCTAATATATTATTATACACAGCATAAAGTTAAGAGTGTTTGAACAGTGAAAATAGAAAGCATTTGTAGTTATTCAACCCTGAATACTTAGGACATTTCATTTCTTTTTACAGCAACCATATTCAGTCAATAAAAGATCAAATGCTTTTGGTTACTGGACTGAAAAAAATCAAATCCTCCGAACTTTTAGCACTTGATGTTCCCTGAGTATTTGCTCTCAGCCATAGCTCATTAAATGAGCTGATCCACCACTGGGTCTATAAATTGAAACAAAAGCAAGGAGCTCTTTTGTTTCCAAAGCAGATGGCAGCAGACTGAAACACACTTAAGCCTGGGTTGTTTATGAATTTTTCTTGCACATAGTGGGTTTTCTGCAAAATAAATACATGACATTAATCTGGCAATTTTTCAATAACAATCTGATTGGGACGTCTCTGGGTAGGAGTGGTAGAGCCATGGTTATTACGTGGTGACCGATGAGACTGAGGGGAGACAATGCAAAAGGTAAATGAAGTTAGACAAATTGAGTATTTGGTAATGGCATGACTCAAACTTAATTAAAAGTTTTTATTGGATTTTACTTATTTTATTTCACACAAAAATATAGTGTTAGTCACTCTTCTAGGCACTTTACAAGTGAAGTATACAAACAACTCTATTAAATGGATATCATCACTTATCCCCATATGAAAGGTGATGGACTTGGTCACAAAACTTATGGAGCTAATAAGCAATGGAGTTAAGACTTGAGCCCAGGGAATATTAGCATAGAGGCTATCCTCTTAACCACTCTGCGGCACTGCACTAACTCTTGCCTCTTTCTTTTTTTTTTTTTTTTTTTTTTTTTTTCGTGACCGGTAAGGGGCAACCCTTGGCTTGGTGTCGCCCACACCACGCTCAGCCAGTGAGCGCACCTGCCAGTCCTATATAGGATCCGAACCCGCGGCAGGAGCGTCACTGCACTCCCAGCGCCGCACTCTACTGAGTGCGCCACGGGCCGGTCCTCTTGCCTCTTTCTTAAGGGATGCTGAATGCGGAGCTTTAGAGTCCCAAGAAAATTAAGTAGATTGACCTTGGCTATAGTAATAGTCAAGACATACACACCACTCATTTCTTCCATCTCTCCTTATATCACACATCCTATTGGATAAAGTGTAAATCTAAGACCCTCTGCATTCTGGTGCGTATGAGTGCTGACTCACTCATTTTTAGCCAAATTTTTATCTGAGAGGTGATACTGGTAATACTACCAATTTTCTGCTTCAAACATTATTTTTTCTTTAGTTTATATCCTACATCAAAGAAAAGGTTTTTAACAATTGTTGAGACTTAACCAAGCTAAGGTGGTATTTCAACAACAGCTCTGCAATATTCTCTAAACAAAGAACTTGGCTGTAGTGTTCGGTTTTAGTAGTACGTTCATGTTGTATAGTTGGAATCACACAGTATGTAGCCTTTTCAGATTGGCTGCTTTTATTTAATATACATTAAGTTTCCTCTGTGTCTTTTGTGGTCTGATAATTCATTTCTTTTTAGTGCTGAATAATATTCCATTATATGGATGTATCACAGTTTATTTATCTATTCAACTACTAAAGGACATCTTGGTAGCTTCCAAGGTTTGGCAATTATGAATAAAGCTGCTATAAACATCCCTGTGCAGGTTTTTATGTAGACTTTTTCATGGAATTAAGCTTTCAGTTTATTATGGTAAATACCAAGGACCATGATTGCTGGATCATATGCTAAGAGTAATGTTTAGTTTTGTAAGAAATCATCAAACTGTCTTCTAACATAGTTTACCACCACTTTGCACTTTCTCCAGCAGAGTTCCTGCTGCTCCACATTCTCGCCAGCATTTGGTGTTGTCAGGGTTGGATGGTGGCCATTCTAATAGGTAAGTAGCAGTACCTCATTGTTTTTTTAACTTGCAATTCTCTAATGACATATGATGTTTTGTATCTGTTCATATGCTTATTTGCCATCTGTATGTCTGCTTTGATGATGTGTCTTTTCAGAGATTTTGCCCATTTTTTAATTGGGTTGGTTTCTTACTGTTGAATTTTAAGAGTTCTTTGTATATTTTGGATATCAGTCCTTTATCAGATATGTCTTTTGCAAATATTTCCTCCAGCTCTGTACCTTGTCTTCTCATTCTCCTTGTGCTCCTTGATTTTTTAAGATTAAGGTAAGAGGTTTGCTGAAGTGATACACAAATTAGAAAATTAAAAAATTGTTATTGTAAACTCCCATTTTCTCCCTTACATATTGATTGAAGTCTTGCTAGACCCAGTTTCCATCCAGTCTCCCAAAATTAATTCTTTAGATTGACTAGAGTGATTTTACACTCACTTCTCTAAAAGTCTGGATAACTAGATTTCCTATATAAGAACGGGCCTGTTCCATGGTACCCTTTGAGCCTTGGATGTCTGATGTAAACACAGAGGAAATCTCCTCACTTTTATTCACCTTATATTCTTTTTGTTAATTTCATTTTCCTGGACTAGTTTCCCATTTGCTTCAATAGTTCCCCTATTCCCTGCTGAGCTATAACATAAAATGTGTACCTTAATTTCACAACCCAGGGGGAAAAGAATTGGATGTGGTTGCTTTTACATAGAATACAATTCTAGAGCTAGAAGCAAAGCAGGTTCACTCGCTCATTTGTACAGTCGTTTTCAGGTATTAGCACCTTACTTATTAACAAGTGATTCAAGGAGGTTGGTAGAAAGGGGGCATGCATGGGGATATTTACTTAAGTTTTCAAATAGTTTGAAAAATGAAAGCGTAAGTCCTGTTTGGTGTCAAAGCTCTGGGTTTTCCAGGCATGTCTGCAGAAATGATCACACATATGGAGTTATAAGATCTCCTGCTCATTTAGGGTGTTCCAGGAAATCAAAGAGCTGTGGAAACCACTATTGCCCAAGAGACAATGTTGTCTTTGAAAGCCTCATCACCCAAGACATGTCCCTGAAACAGATGAAAAAGGCAACCTGAGCATGGTAGAGGAGCCCAGATGTCTTGCATGTTCTGCCCAAGCTAGAAGTCAAGATTTAAGTAAAAATCACTTAAGCCAGGCTGCCAGAAGAGTTTGTATTTCAGGTTCTAAGAGTAATTTGCTCATTTGGTGAATATTTTTACATTCCTTATTTTGTGCAAATCAGGTCTTACAGCAAGGAAAACATATTCAGAAGAATACAAAAAAGATACTAAGAACTAAACGACATGAGAGGAACAAAAGTGATTTTGTAAGAGTTCTTAGAAGGAGAGAGTACTTCTCATTTAGGAGATGTGATCAGGTAGGCTTTAAGGAGGTGATGCAACACGAGATGGGCCTTAAAGAAGGTGAGGAGTTGGCAAATAGAGATGGGAGTCGAAAAAATAGAGAGAAACCAGTCTCTAAAAAAAAGTTTTATTTGGGAAAACAGGATTGCAATCAGGACACACACACAGACCAGGGTGGTCTCTAGTATGCCTGAAGAGTAAAGAAAAGGCTGGGAGTTATATTAGAGAGAGGAATGTTATGTGCTGTTTTGAAAGAAAGTTCATTGGCACTAGCCAACTTTTTGGAGTTGGAAGGCTTTGACTGGTGAGTGATGGTGGTAGATACAATTAGTCTTACAGTCATGACAGGTTGTTTCAGCAGCTACTAGGTAAAAACTAGTCTTAGGGTTAGAACAGGCTGTTTCAACATCTGGGTTTATAGAAAATTCTTTTTGAAGCAGGTGCTATGTGCCCTGAGTACTTTTCCCCCTTGGCCCCTTGACTCCAATTTAGTTTGGGCATGAGAAGAATGACTTGGTTGGTATAACCAACATCCACAGAGAAGAGGGTAGTTTGAATGGAAGGGCATCTGAGGAAAACGTGTGGAAGCAGAAGTCCATGCCCTCCAATCCTATTTGGGGAAGAAGGACCAGTTCACATTGACTGGAGCTCACATAAAGGATATTAAGGACATGAGAAAAGGGGTGTTGGTATCAGGATTATCCTATTTGCTACTTATTGCTACATAACAAATGACCCGGAACTTGACAGCTTTAGTCAATAAGGAATTATTATTTCACAGTTTCTGAGGGTCAAGAATCCTGGTGCAGCTTAGCTGGGTCTTGGGGCCTCTCACAAGGTTACAATCAAGGCATCTATGGGTCTGGGCTGTAGTCATCTGAGGCTTGTCCGGGACAGGGAGGATCCACTTTTTTTTTTTTTGGTTGCTGGCTGGTATAGGGATCCGAACCCTTGATCTTGATGTTACAAGCTGTGCTCTAACCAGCTGAGCTAACCAGCCAGCCCTGGGAGGATCCACTTCTAAACACCAGAGGCCTCAGCTCACTTCCACGTGGCTTCTCCGTGGCAGCTGGCTTCCCCAAGAGCCAGAAAGGAGGGAGGGAGAGAGCAGAACATGAGCTGTGCTGTTTTTACAGCCTTATCTTAGAAATGACATGCCATCGTGTCTGCCATGTTCTACTGGGCACACCGACCAACCCTCTTACAACATGGGAAGGGCCACACGAGGGTGTGGACCCGAGGGGATGGGGATCGCTGGAGCCATCCTAGAGTCTGATGACCACACTATCATTCTGGTTGTGCAGATGAGGCCCTGCACTTCTCTGAGGGCTCTGGTCACATTGTAATCATCACAGAAGGATTTGTGAATAGTAGAGTGCATAAACAGAAAAACAGAACTTTATGCCTCGTAAGCTGTACACAGTGGCATTTAACTTAGGTATTTGATGAATGGTAGGATGAGTATACAGATGGGTGAAGAGCTGGAAGGATAGTGCAGGTCTCCATGAGAACTAAGAAAGCTTCCGCTAGGACAGAGGCAGCAGGATGGGAAAGAAAGGCCAGATGCCCAAGTCAACAGAGGTTGAACTGACAGAACTTGGTGTCTACCTCCAAAATAGTTCAAGTAGAGGTTTGATGACACCTTCATTCTTTCAAACACTTAAGTACCTGCTATATGCTGGACACTTTGCAAGGAATTTAGGGTAGGAACAGATGAAAGCCAGGAGCTCCCAGGCTATTTGGGAGAGAAAAGTAAGTAGAAGGTCACAATTCCATGCAATAAGTACACTCCTAAGGAAAAGAAAGGAGCATCTGCTCAACTGGAGGCTTGAGGGTGGGTTGTCACTTTAGTGAGGGGCTATGCCAAAAAGAAAGGGCCCTTTAACTAAGTCAGGAAAAATAAAGTTAAGAAAATGATCAGTGGGGGTTTTTCAGGCAGAGAGAATGTTTTGTTCAAAAATCCAGAGCTTAAAGAAACAACTCCATTAGCAGACCAGCATAGGTCTAGGTGGGTATGGCAAAAGATGAGATTGAAAGGTCAGCAAAATAGAGGCCAGAAGTGTCCTGTGTTCCAATTTAAAGAGGCTGCGTTTTATTCTGCATGTATTGAACAAGGTAGTCATAGACAGCATAGACTTGGCATTTCAGAAAGCACTCTCGAGAGGCTGTGTGCAAGGCAGGTTAGAGAAAAAGTTTGGAGACCAGAGAGTAGTAATCTAGAAGCAATCTAGGTGAAAAATAGTCAAGGTATATACAAAAGTTGTTATTGTGTGGCTGAAGGGAAGGGGACACATTTAAGAGTTTGGGGTTTTGTTTCTTTGTTTGTTTGTTTATGGCAGCTGGCTGATAAGGGGATCCGAACCATTGTCCTTGGTGTTATTAGCACCATGCTTTAACCAAGTGAGCTAACCTGACAGCCCTTAAGAGACATTTTTTAAGTGGAATTGATAGGGTTGTGTCATTGATTGGACGTGGGCCATGAAGGAGAGGGAGGCATCTAGAATGACTCCAGCTTTAGTGACTAAGAGGTGGTTGTCTTATTCATGGAAGCAGATAATACAGGCAGAGAGGCAGTTCTGGAAGAGAAACAGTGAGTTTGGTTTTGGATATGGCACACGTGTGAAGAGCATGGTAGCCTGCTGGAACAGACAAGCATGCAGTCTTGGTGCTCAGAAGAGAGGCCTGGACTAGACACAGTGACTTGAGATTCATTAGAATGTGTTTCAGAGTAGATGAACTCACTGGAGTGACTGTGATAGCCCTGGGAGAGTGTGTCATGTGGAAAGAGAAGATGTGGACAGATGGGGGACACACTGAGACTGAGAGATTTGGAGGGATAGGAAGAGCAGATTCAGGCCACAGTGCAGAGGATCGATAAGTAAACACAGGCTGGGAGACTGTAGCAGCAAGAAATGAGATAGTGAAAGGAAGGAAACAGAAGGTTCTGTAGCTAATGGGGCATGTGGGTTTGCTGGGGACTACAGATACTGCAGAAGGGATAATCCAGGAAGCAATGTTCCTGGAAGATAGGATGCAACGGGCTCCAGGTCCTGTGTAGGGAGACCGGCTTGTACGTGTGAGTGTGAGAGGAAGGGAGGGTGGGCAAGAAGCTGAAAGAATTTCTAACCTAAAAAGTGGCTTTGTCTGCTGTGAAGGAGGGGAGAGTTGCTGAGAGAGGGTGCAAAAAAGAGAAGTTTCAAAATAACTAGTGTGAAGTAAGGGGGAAGGAAGTGTCTAGGGCCAGACAGGAAAATGGGTTACAGAACTGAGGAACCATTTGAACTTCTGAATTTATTATGGCACCAATTAATTAACCGATTGATTTAGTAAATATTTACTGACTGTTTTCTATGTTCTAGTTAGTATTGGCACTAAGGATTCACTGAAAGCTAATAAAAGTTTCAGACAAGCAAGCCAACAGTGGTCTTAGAGATATGTATAAGGCACAAGAGTCCACTCGGGAGGAAGCAGAAAACTGCCATGCTAGGCAAAGGCCAGACAGAAGTGTCGAGGGAAGCTTTGCTGAGGTTGTATCAGCAAGAAATCCCGCCCGCACAATCGGTGTGTGCTGGCATGCTACGGTGTGCTCCTCTCTGTGCCTTATACTGGGCTGTGCTCAAGTCCAAGCTGAGTTCTGACTGGGGAGCAGGAGTGTGCCAAGATAGCAAGTGTTGCTGCTGGGCAGACTTCCCAAGTCTTACAAACATGCATACCTGGCACTCCACACCAAGCCAGCCACTACTGCGGCTGTCAGTGAGTACAAGCAGATTTTCTATCTGAACTAATGTGCTTGCTCTATGCAGATGAATATGTGAAAGGTACTAAATATTTCATATTTAGGTGTTTGGCAAATAGAGAAATAATATCTTTATAAAGATCTATACAAAAAAATAACGTAGTTTCAAGCACTAGCAGCTATCAACTCATTTTCTTTTTTTGATTTCCTAAGAGGTAATCTAGTGTCATGAAAACAAACAAACTAAAGAATGGGATACGATGTGCTTTTCATCACCAGCAGATTTCACTCCTCACCTGTTCAGAAAGCCAATAAGCAAGCAAACTCCTGGGCCAGGGCCCAGGAACTGGCATCCACTCTAGGCCCTGGACACGAGTCAGACCAATTATAGGTTTTAGAGACACTGCAGGTTATTTGAAAAAATTAAGTACATCAGATGATCCTGTGAAATCTAAGCTGCCAACTTCTTCACTTTTGAGTCATGGAAGGAGGCACAGCCTACCTATCATTAAAGATGGCGAATCTGCCATCTGCTCTTTCCCAACCCCTCTTACAGCTGAGGCCTGAGCAGGTCACCTAAGTTCCAACAATCAGACACACCCACTCCCTGATTTTGAATAGAGAGCTTGTGATGCAAAAAGTAAACAGAAAAAAATCCACTGTGGCATTGGTGACAGTTGTGGAAT
>NW_007740497.1:27796-29828 GCF_000696425.1 Galeopterus variegatus | reverse complement strand
AATGATGTGTCAGTGTAGGTTCATTGATTGCAACAAACGTACCACTGTAGTGCAGGGTGTCGATAGTGGAGGAGGCTGTGCATGTGTGGGGGCAGAAAAGATATAGGAACTCTGTATTTTCTGTTTAGTTTTGCTGTGAACCCAGAACTGCTCTAAAAAATAAAGTTTCTTAATTAAAAACATAATAAAAGATAGAAGCCAATGTACTATTCCCAAAGGTGTCCAAAAATAGTTGTAAAATGTTTGTTTTCTATATTAATAGAAGCATTTGAAAGCTTCAGGTGGATGCTGCTACTGATATGTTTAATATAGTTTTCTGATTTAGTTTACTGCTCGATTTCCATGGCCCTTTCCAGGTTAAAAAAAAAAAAAGAAAGAATTCTGAGGGCATCGGTAAGGAGTATATTATGGCCAGTACCCTCACCTGCCATTCATATTGATTTTAGTTTTCACAACATTTCAGACTACATTAAGTTTCTTTCAGAGGAAAAACTTTAACTCAAACTGACTTGGAAAATCCATCCAAAACCAAAATAATAATGTTTTTATTTTCTGCTTGATATGCCCCTGGTAGCAGTAAAGATATGTCACCCTATTAATTCAGTTGAGAAATCAAACGCAGTGGTCACCATGTGTGACATTTTCAAACCAATTCCTTAAATATAAGATAATCATTTTCTTTTGTTCCTTAGAAGAACAATAGAAACTTGGATTAAATAATATTTTATAAATATCTTGATTTATACCTTTTAAAATAATCATGTTGTCTACACATGCTGGCAGTATTTTATGATTCATAAATAATGTCATCAACATCTGATGCTTACTAAGCATCCTTCTTTATGTAAAACTGTTTGATCCATTAAATGGACACCTTAAAACAGTATAAAGGTGCCTCATACAAATATAAAAATTCAAACAACACATACGCTGTAGTAAAATACAGTATAAAATAAAGAATTACATTCATGGTGAATATCTATTTACATTAAGCATAATTTCTTTTTTTTTCTGTTCATGATTCGTGTGCTGGGAAATTATCTGGGAAGGAAAATCTCATTATGCCTCTACTTAAGGAAAGAATTTAGCAAAGACTGGGAAAGTTTGCTGACTTTTAACATGTGCTTAAAAGGATGTTGCATGATCATGGTCTTAGCATGTCTTTTCTTTTTGGGCACAGCATTTACAAATTTTGGTCAGAAAAAATGCATAAAATTCTGAAAATCTGATTCTTTGAGCTTCAAAGAAGAAAAGGAAAGTGGAAAAATAATATACCAATAAATGTGCAAAGAATGTTCACAGGCTAAGTCATCAGATCCAAAACAACAGTTATGTGTAGAATCCTTTTACAAAATAGGTTGTGGGATGGTCAGTAAAAATGTATGATGAGATTTGAAAGAAATTAAATTACATTTTTGTCTTTAGTCTTTACACCAATGAATCAACTAAAAATCCTTACCCGAGGGTGTGTTTTTCAAACAGCCATGATGTAGAATTAGTAGGTAAAAACTTCTGAGGAAAATGTAATGAAACAATATAATACTCATTGCTTTAGGACTGAAGCGCAATTTTTAAATTAATTTAAACATTCATTAACATTCAGGAATATGTAATAGGATATTTGCTCAAGCTCACAGGGCCTCGAACTTACTGCTCACAATGTGTCTTTCCTTTATTTTTCATTGTACATGTTTATGTGGTACAGTTTGTTTCAGTACATGCATATGTTGTATAATCCAATAAGAATACTTAGCATATCTATCACCTAAACAGTTACCATTTCTTTGTTGTAATATCCAAGATCCTTTTTTCTGGCTATCTTGAAATATGCAGTACAATTATCAAACACTGTTGTCATCCTAGAATACCAGAACTTAGTTTTTCTATGTAAATGTAACCTTTTTTAAAAATTATTTTGACATTCTTTTTATCAAAACATAAATAATTATATATATATATATATACATATACACACACACACACACACACACACACGTGTGTGTGTAAACTATGTGGTGATCAAATCAGAATA
>NW_007740497.1:26563-27250 GCF_000696425.1 Galeopterus variegatus | reverse complement strand
CATGGGATCCGAACCCTCGGCGGGAGCGCCGCCGCGCTTCCAAGCGGCGCACTCTCCAGTGAGCCACCGGGCCGGCCCATGATTTTCTTTTTTTCTCCCTCTCCATCTTCTTCTCTCTCTCCCTATCCCCCTCTTTTAGCTCCCACTAACAAGTGAGGACGTGCTGTACTTCTCTTTCTGTGCCTGGTTTATTTAACTTAACACAATTTTCTCCAAGCTCATCCAGATTGCTGCGAATGGGAGAATTTCATTTTTTTTAAGGCAGAGTATTATTCCATTGAGTATATATACCACATTTAGGTTGAGTCCAACTCTTGGCTACTGTAAATAGAGCATGGTACTGCTATAAAAACAGACACATGAACCAATGAAACACAACAGAGAACCCACAGGAAAAAACACTGCATGAAATCAGAGTGGACAGCACTTTTTTTTTTAACAAGACTACAAAGGCACAGACAACAAGAGCAAAAAAAAAAAAAAAAAAAACCCAAATGGGACTATATCAAACTAAAATGCTTCTGGACAGCAAAAGACACAGTCAACAAAGTGAAGAGATAGCTTATTGAAAGTGAGAAAGTGTTTGCAAACTACACTTTGGACAAGGGGCTAATGTCCAGAATATATAAGAAACTCAGACAACTCAACCAGAAAAAATCAAATAACCCAATTTAAAAATGAGCAAAG
>NW_007740497.1:19800-21733 GCF_000696425.1 Galeopterus variegatus | reverse complement strand
TTCTGTTCTGCTTCATTAGTCCATGTGTCTGTTTTTATACCAGTACCATGCTGTTTAGGTTACTATAGCTTTGTAGTATATTTTGAAGTCAGGTAGTGTGATAGTTTCAGCATTGTTCTTTTTGCTCCGGATTTCCTTGGCTGTTCAGGGTCTTTCATGGTTCCATATGAATTTCAGTGTTGTTTTTTTCTATTTCTATGAGGAATGTAATTGGTATATAGTTTGGGATTGCATTGAATCTGTAGATCTGTTTTGGTAGCATGGTCATTTTCACAATATTACTTTCTCCAATTCCCAAATATGGAATGTCTTTCCATTTCTTTGCATCCTCTGCAATTTTTTTTCATCACTGTTTTACAGTTTTTCACATAGAAATCTTTCACCTCCTTGGCTGAATTAATTTCTAGTTTTTTTTTTTTTTTTCTGGTAGCTTTTGTACATGTCATTGCTTTATTGATTTCTTTTTCATCTTGCTTGTTATTAGTGTATAAAAATGCTACTGATTATTGTATATTGGTTTTGTATCCTGCAATTTTACTGAGTTTGTCTATCAGTTCCAAGAGTTTTTTTGTTGAAACTTTTAGGTTTTCCTGTGTATAACATCATGTCATCTGCAAACAGGGACAATAGATTTTCTCTTTCCCATTTTAATGCCCTTTATTTCTTTCTCTTTCCTAATTGTACTCTGGCTAGGACTTCCAGTACTATGTTGAATAAGAATGGAGGGAGTGGTCATCCTTGTCCTGTTTCAGTTCTTACAGCAAGAGCTTTCAGCTTTTCCTTATTCAGTTTGATGTTAGCTGTTGATTTGTCATATATGCCCTTTTTCGTATTGAGGTATATTCCTTCTATGCCTATTTTATTGATGGATTTTTTTTTATCAAGAAGGGATGTTGAATTTTATCAAATCCTGTTCTGTGCCTGTTGTGATTATCATATGTTAATATAATATCCATTCTGTTAATGTAATATATAACATTTATTGATTTGTGTATGTTGAGCCAACTTTGCATCCTCAGGATAAATCCCACATCATCATGGCGAGTGAACTTTTTAATATGCTGTGATTTTGGTTTGCTAGCATTTTGTTGAAAAATTTTGCATCAATGTTCATCAGGAATATTGGCCTATAGTTTTCTTTTTTTGTTGTTTCCTTGTCTGCTTTTGGCATAAATGCCATGCTAGCCTTGTAGAATGAGTTTGGAAGCGTTCTCTCCTCTTCAATTTTCTTAAGTGTTTGAGAATAATTGGTATTAATTCTTTTTTAAATGTGTGGTAGAATTTGGCAGTGAAGCCATTCAGTTCTGGGCTTTTCATTAATGGGAGAATTTTTATTACTGATTCAATCCCATAACTCCTAATTAGTCTGTTCAGGTTTTCTACTTTTTTATGGTTCAATCTTAGTAGACTATATGAGTCCAGAAATTTATCTTTTTCCCCTAGGTTTTCCAATTTGTTGGCATATAGTTTTTCATAATAATCTCTAATGATCATCTGTATTTCTGTAGTTTCAGTTGTGATTTCTCCTTTTTCTTTTCTGATTTTGTTTATTTGAGTCTTTTCTCTTTATTTCTTTGTTAGTCTAGCTAATGTCTTTTCAATTTTGCTTATGTTTTCAAAAATCATCATTTTGTTTTGTAATTTTTTTTGGTATCAATTTTATTAATATCTGCTCTAATATTATTTATTTTCTTTGGCTAAGTTTGGATTTGGTTTGTTCTTGCTTTGCTATTTCCTTATGATGCATGTTAGTTTATTTAATATTTTTTACTTTTTTGATGTAGGTATTGCTATAAACTTCCTTCATAGTACTGCTTTGGCTGTATCCCATAGGTTTTGGTACATTGTGTTTCTGTTTTTCTTTCTTTTTTGTTTTTTTTTTTTTTCCTTTTTGTCTTTTTCCGTGTCCGGCAACGGATCACAACCCTCAGTG
>NW_007740497.1:0-17699 GCF_000696425.1 Galeopterus variegatus | reverse complement strand
GTGAGCACACCACCGGCCCCCCAAACAGCCCAGGTAAAAGGACACTCAGATGCAGCGGGGGTTCTGTCCAGCAGTTCCGTTTATTATCACACAAGCACTTGCTTTTATAGGCAGATAAGGAGGGGAGGTTTTAACATTCAGCTTAAAGGTCAAGGGCATGTATCCTCTCAATGCCTTTCACAAGTGCAGAAGCATGTATTTGGCCAATAAGGGCTTAGGCAAGGTTCCTGCAGACACTCCCACCCTACTTCCTCCCGGCACTGTCTTAGGCTGCCATGTTAATACACCCTTGTGTATTACATAATGGTGCCACTTGTAATGTCACTTAAGGTGGCGTTGGTTTTTAAGGCCCGACAACCCCCTGGGTAAGATACTCTCCAGCAGTAATTCTGGTTCCAAGATGACACGGTAGCCATGTGAGCCACAGGGGATGGGGCAGTATCAGCTCCTTTGCGGGATCATAACTGTGTGGACTCTAGGCAGCTCTCTCAACTGGGCCTAGTACCTGTGAGAACTGCCAGGGTCCACAGTGATGAGAATGGTAAGTGTCCAAGGCACTTATGAGGGCTACTGGGATCCTGGGCTCAGTACCTTGCAAACTACTGTGGCACCCATGTCTTGGGATGCAGCTTCACTCTCTGTATCAGGATTGAATGTGAATAGCCCAGAGCATCAGGAACTGCAGCTGAGTCCCTCCCGGCATTGCATGTTGTTAGGGCTTTGGGGGAAATGGAGTAACACAGTGCTGACTTCACTCCCTGGGGGAAGGGAAATCTCAGCAGCTTAGTCTCTAGAGTAATAGTACAGCTCCAGGAAAGCAGAGTACTAAAGTAGTCTCTAGATCAGGTGTCTCAACTCAGCCACTGCTTTGTTTCTATGGGATGAAAGGTCCTACCTCAGCTTAGCCATGGCATGTATAGCTGCTCAGGTTGAGCAAGCACCTTCCTGCCAAGCAGATTCTTGGCCAAGCAGCTTCTGAGCCAAAACAGCAAGAACAATGGGATAAAGAGAGCACCAAGATAGATGTAATTGCTCTAGCCTCACGATGCCTCAGGTCTAAAGGTAGCAAGAAAAACTATGTCTTGCTTCCCTGAAAACTCCCACCCTTTTTGTTGCACTCCATCTACTTACGTGAAAAATTTGATGTTAGTATATTGTTATTCTATCCATGACCTGTCCCATTATTTTATTTTAGTTCTAAAATAAAAATATGAATTTTTCACTCTCAGTTCTTTTGCCAAATCTTTCCCAGTCATCTCTAGGTGGGATGAAGCTCACACCTATACAGTATTCCCTTTGTTCTTCATATTCAAGAGTTTTTCTATAGCATTTTTACTCAAAGGACAGCTTAAATGAACATAATATCCTTGGTGTAAACTATATTTTGTTAAGTATTTTAAAAAATACCTCTTCACTGTTGCCTTACTTTGCATGTTGTTTTGGAACATCTAATACCAGTCTAATTCTTGTGCTTTTGTGAGTTATTTCAACTCATTACCTAGAAATCCTGAAGAATTTTTTTTCATTTTTTAACTAAAAGTGTAATTAGAATTTGTGTCAGAGCTAGCTGTACTAGGTCAGTTTTCTTCAACTCCCAGGAGGCCCTTTCAGGCCTAGACTTGAGGCTTCTCTTATCTTTGGAAATTTTCATAGATTATACTTGTAAACATTAGTTCTGTTCCACCATTTTGATTTTCTTCTTCAATAATACTAAATAAATGTATGTTATTTATCTCTCTTGAATTTCAACTATTTTCTGATCTATTTTACTTATTCTTTATCTCATTTTTATTCTGTTATTTTTATTTATTTATTTTTTTTTTGCCTGATCTTATTGGATGATTTTATTAAATTTTTGTTTGAATTTTTCTTCTTTGGGTGCATTGTCATTTATCTTAATTTCTGATATTGTTTTATCATTTTCTCCTCTTTCTTGAATTAAGCAGCTTTTGTTTCATTAAAACATATTTATAACCTTTCATAGTTCTAGTGTTTATATTTCTGATTCAAGGAGGTTTGTATAACCCAGTTGCTTGTTTTATTATATTTAATTTAGTTTGGGGGTGTTGCATTACAATTTTATTCACCTCTGTGGTTATTTTCAGGGGTGAATTTTTATCATCAGAAATGTATTGATTCCCATTTCTGATTCACTACAGTAACATGGTATGGATGTGATTGGCTTTTTCCTGTCCCTATTCATTTCATGGACAATGTTCCTATTGAAAATTCCCTCTTCTGTACTCTTAGCTAAATTCTTTTTTTTTTTAAATTTGTATTTGAAACATAAGAATTGCACATATTTATGGGGTATACTGTGATGTTTCAATACCTACAATTGGCAGAACATTCAAAATCCTCTCTTCTTGCTATGTAGAAATATGGAATATGTTGCTTTTAACCATAGCCAACCTTCTATGTATTGGAATACCAAAACTAAGTTTTCCTATCTATCTGTAACTTTGTACCATTGACCAACCTGTCTCCATTCTCTTTTCTCTCTCCCATTTCTAGCTGCTGGCAACCACAACTCTCCTCTTTATTTCTGTGAGGCCAGATTTTTAAAATTTCACAAATGAGTGAGATCATGCAGTATTTGTCTTTCTGTGCCTGGATTATTTCACTGAACATAATGACCTCCAATTCTATTAATTCTGCTGCAAATTATAGAATTTTATCTTTTTTTATGGCTGAATATTATTCCATTGTGTATATATACCACATTTGTTTTTATCCATTCCTCCTGATGGACTCTTACATTGATTCCATATCTTGGCTATTGTGAATAATGCTGTAATAAATATGGATGTGAAGATATCTCTTTGATATACTGATTTCATTTCCTTTGGATATACTCCCAATAGTGGGATTGCTGGATCACATGGGAGTTCTATTTTTAGTTTTTTAGAAATCTTCATAGTGTTTTCCATAGTGGCTGTACTAACTCTCCCACACAAAGTGTATTAGAGTTCCTGTTGCTCCATGTCCTCACCAGCATTTGTTATTTTTTGTCTTTTTGATAATAGCCATTCCAACTGAGGTGAGATAATAGCTCATTGTGGTTTTGATTTGCATTTCCCTGATGATTAGTGATGTTGAACATTTTTTCATATACATTCTTTTTATGGATGTTTATTTATGGGCGTAAAAGGCATTTCTTGTTTCTCATTTCTTTGGGATTCTTCTTTTTTTTCCTGTTTCTTATTATTTTTTTTTGTACTTATTTCTAATGAGTACTACCCTTTCTACATATATGTGCTACTACCTCATAATTAATTCTGTGTGAGGCTACAAATTCTAGTACAACACAATTTAAATCTCCGTTTAATCAGTGTTGTGAGTACCAAGTCACAATTGTGTTTGATATTTTGTCACTTAATATTTGACTTTATCTGTCTGAAGGTGGTTTTGTCTGTGCTGTGTTTATGTCCTTTGTTTGCCTTCTTACTCAATTTTTTGCAGACCTTACACTTCCCCTCCTAAACTTTCAATATTCACGGTCATACAGGTGGACTTTGGGAATTTTTTGTTCTCTATTTACATACAAGTAGTGGTGCAGTATTCTCTTTCTCCCATTAATGCTGAAAGCATAGGTCATGCAGTTTTATTTTCACCCTTGTTTATTTATGTAGTTTTTTTAGGGGAACGTGGGCAGTCAGAATCAGTCAGCCACCATTTTCTCCAAACATATTCATACAATCTTGACATTTAGAGTTGACACAGAACTTACAGTTCATCAGTTTATTTGAAAACTCTGTCTTACAGATGAAGAAAGAGAAGGCTAGGGAAATTAGGTAAATAGGTCAGAGTCAAATATCTGTTACATTTAGAATGTGACTATACTCTGGGTTTTCTTACTCTGAGTCCCAATCTTTTCTCAGTATGCTGTATTACTTCTGAAAGTTAAATGCAAATCAATAATTTTTGCTTTTGCTATTATACTTAAAATGACAAATGATCAAAATCATAACTGAGTAACAAAATAATGATTGATATTTGAAACTGTTTGAATAAAAATTTTCAGTATGTTTTACAATGAGTGAACCAGGCAACACCCAATGAACCTGAAATATATATTTCTTAGTTAATTTTATGCTGCTATAACAGAAAAGCTAAGACTGAGTAATTTTAAAAAGGAAATTTATTTCTAACAGTCTGGAGGCTGGAAAGTTCAAGATTAAGGCACTGGCAGTTTTGGTCTCTGGTTAGTGTTCAGTATCAGCTTCCAAAATGACACCTTGAACCCTGCATCCTCTGGAGATGAGGAAGGCTGGATCTCTATATGGCAAAAGATGTAAAAGCCAAGAAAAAGAGGCCACTCCCATGAGCCCTTTCATGAAGGCATTAAACCCACCCATAGTGTGGAGCCCTGATGGCTTAATTACCTCTTAAAGGCTCCACCTCCAAATACAGTTACATTGGCAACTAATTTTCAACATGAGTTTTGGCAACACAAACATTCAAACCATAGCAATAGTTTACTTGAAGGAGCCAAGAAGATTTTTTTGTTTTTTTGTTTTTTGAATATTTAATGTACAGAGAATGGACAGACAGATAGTTTTGTATTACAATAATATTTGCAATAATTTGAAAACTGTAACTGTGCTTATATGCTAAGTTATTATTAATAAAACTGTCTTCTCTTCAATATTTATCTTTAATGTAGTACTTGCTTTTGGTAGAAAACTAATTTAATTTTGATTCATTCTAGTGTTTAGTTGAACATGAGAATAATACGTTTACAATACTATGAATTGATTTCTAGGTTTCCAGTGTCACATACGCTCTTTAGTGAGATGATCATTATCTGTGGAAGTTTAAGAAATGCCAATAATATGTAAATAAAAGTATATATATACATATATATGTAAATATATGTGTATGTATATGTGACATGGATTCAATGGTGTCCCAAGTTTTATATATTAGAAGTTTAATCACCAATGACAATGTTAAGAGGGTGGAAAATCCTAATATGGTAGTTGAAAGGTGGGGTCTTGAAGAGGTGATTAGATTGTGAAAACCATACCCTAGTAAATGGATGGATCCCTTGATGGTTTAATGGTGGTCATGGGAGTGGCTCTGATGGCTTAAAAAGGCAAACACATGATTCTCTCTCTCTGCTTCTGCCATCCTCCATGTGTCTCTCTGCTTTTCTGTGAAGAGTCACTATGGACCAGTAAGACTCTCATCAGATGTGTTCCCTAGACTTTGGATGTCCCAGCTTCTGAAACTCCTAGCAATAAATATTGTTTCTTTATAAACTGCCCAGTTTCAGGTATTTCTGTTATAAGCAACAGAAATGGACCAATACAATATACACAAACATTTTACAGTTTTTATTGTTGTATGATTTTTCCATGAATTGTGAGAAATATGTAATTTTTAATATAATTCTTATTCTAGTCAAAAAAAAATACCTATTCTGAAAAGGTCAAGTGAGGATTCTTTAAAAGAACAGCCAAAATATCTGATTAAATGGAATGTCATCTAAAAATATAATATCTGAGGAACAACTCATTCAAAATACTATTTGCCAATTATGTTTGATGAAGATTACAAACAGAACTTATAAATATAATATTCAAATCATTCTTAATATTTCTGTAATCTTCATAAGATGTAAAATTGAACACCTCATTTTTAATTATGATGAAAATTTGAAATTTGAAATATAATTACCTTTTAAACTTCCCTGAAATATGGCTAATATCAAAGTGTTTCATTGACTACCAAACTGGCCTCTAGAGACTCAGCAGTGTCTGTTGCTTTGCCCCACATGGATTTGTCACCCCACTTCTCTTGGGTGACGGAGCCACAAAGGATTACTCAAAACCCATCTCTTCTGAGCACTGAGAAGCCCTGAAGTGGTTAATCTCCCCCAGGACCCTCAAGCGAGAGCCATTCCTTCCTTGGGAGATTAACGCTGAATTGGGGTTCTCTTCCTGCATTTATTCTCCAGCCCAGGAAATTGCAGGAAGAGACATAGGTGTGGTTATAGTTTAATAATATAGGCTGGCAACTTTCAGTGAAACAAGTCAATGACATTCCATAAGACAATTTAAGTGATCCACCAACAAAAACTTGATCTTAGCAAACATTTCTTTCTTACATTTTTCCAGTATCTTTACATATCAGTCAGTAACTAGTCTGTCTTTGAGCAAGCAAGCTTGCCGTGTTACAAATCTTTATCTTACGCCAGAGAATTTATAGCCTGAGAAAAATTTCTTGTCCTTTGCAAGTTCAATATTTGAAACTGCAAGGCTTTGGTAAACCAGGCCCTGTGAAGGACATTTGCTTCATGAATCCTCTACAAGTGTCTGAAAGTGACAATGGTAGATGAGCTCACAGAGATAGTAGCAAAGATAAGGGGAGCCTTGTATTGATCATAAAGGTCTTCGAAAGGTTTAGATTTTATTGGTAATTGAGAAGTCATTGGAAGTTTTCAAGTCTAAGAGTGATCATGTGTTTTATATTTTCCGAGATCACTCTGACTGATGTGTTGAGAATATACATTAAGAAAGCAAGCACAGAAACAGAGACAGTAGTTAAACGGCTATTCCAAGAGTCTAAGCGAGAGATCATTGTGGCTTGGGACAAGGTGGTAGCATGAGAAGAGGTAGGATTGTGGGAAAATAGGTTCAGGGACAAAAATAAAAGAATCTGTTTTACATATGCTAAGTTTGAGATGCCTGCTTATCTACAAGTAGGCATATGGAGTAGGCAGTTGGATACATGAATCATTGGTTTAGGGTAGAGGTTGCCACAGATGATCTACTGTGTTAAATCCTACTGAGAAGTCAAGAAAGATGAAGACTGAAAATTAACTATTTATTTGGCAGAATAGGAGATTTTGACAAAGCCAGACTGGGAAGGCTTTATGAGCGGCTGTCAAGAGAGAAATTACAGACAACTCTATAAAACCATAATAGCTGGAAGAAAATGTGGGGCAAAAGGAGGTTTTTGTTTTTGTTTTTGTTTTGGTATGAGTGATATACAGCAAATTCTCATACTGATGTGGATAATCTAGTACATTGGTACTCAATACACTGGTCCATAAACTGTATGTGAGCCACCCAGCAAGTGATAATGAGTTTGTGCCAGAATGTAAATCAAAGTACCACTTCTTATATTCACAAAGCCTTACTGTGAAAAAGAAAAAAAATATTTTTTCAGATGAATTAGACAGTATCTTTAAGGACATAGTTGACTTAAATTCTGGGTAAAGTCCTTACTTTGTAAAAGATTAGTAACAAGCATATGGTGTGACTTACTTACCTTTAGTGTTGTCAGAGTAGTGGTAACGAGAAAATTGTTGAAGCAAGAGAGAAAAGGGATAGGTATAGAAAGTGATAGCAACTTCCTGCTGTTTCTAACCCTGAGGAACTACACTATTTTTTGTTAGTTTTATCAAATTCTACCCACATCCAGTTTTACTGTGCCATTTGTCTCTGGCCAGGATTCTGACTGGTATATTTGTCAAACATTTATTAATGACTTCTCTGTGTCAAACTCTTTTGTTATTATGTATATATTTTTACATATTTATGTACATTCATACATATTTATATTTATATTATACATATATATGTAACTTTGTAAATAATATAAATTTGAGTTTGGGAAAAAAAAGAACATAAACTAATGTATATGTCAAATTTCTTGCAAAACACTGGATTCTCACCCATGGCTGCACATTAAAATCACCTGGGACACTTTAAAAATATATGTCCTCCTCCAGGGAATCTGATTTTATTCATCTAAAGTGGATTCAGAGACTAGCATTCTTAAGTTTCCCCAGGGGGTTCTAATGTGCAATCAGGTTTGGGAACTCCTTTACTAAGGATTTGCAGATATAAAAGGCTTGCTCAGTGAACTCAAGGAATTAACAATCGAGCAGATGGAAAAGGACTTGTAAATAAATAGCTTAATTCAATGGACATTAAACAGAAAGCTTATTTATAATAATTTAAATTTATATTTTTTTATAAAACTATGAGTAGATACATAAATAAATAATCATATGAAAACAATTTAGACATCTTCAAGGAAAATATACAATTGGGCATTATTTAAATTAATAATAATGGTCATACTTATAATGCAATTAGTAGGTATATAGCATGAAACTAGTGTTTTATTTATATTAGCTCATTTAAATTCCAAATGTCCTACTGGGGTAGATATTATTACTAACAAGTTTTTACACATGAGGAAATTGAGGCACAGAAAAGTTTAGTAAATTGTACATGGACACATAACTAGTAAGTAGCCAAGCCAGAACTTGGACCCATGTTATATTATTTCAGTGTCCATGTCCTAAACACCTAAACAACTCCTCTCTAAGGAATTTATGGTCATCTTCTGACCTGACTAGTTTGACGTATTAACCCATATCCCAGTTCTGTTTGATTCATTGCCCTAGCTTGTGTTGCTGTACACTGCCTTCATTTCTGCTGCCCAAATTAACCACTCTCTCTCTAGAAGTAGTCCAATGTCAAATCATTATAATATCATTTCTTATGCATTGCCATCTCTTACTATAAATCCTTATAAGGTTCATTTGCTTCTCAATTTTCCTCTTCCATTCTGTCTTCATAAACAGCTTTATAATCTCTATTTTTCTATAATTTCTTTTCCTGCACATTTTACTTTTCTACTTTATTTTTACTTCAGGAATCCCAGAGTTTACTACTGAAAACAAATTATCAATGATCATTCTACCATTGATTGTACATTCCTACAAGCAAGTCCCTAATTAATTGTCTGTTGTTTCTGACCTCCTTAGTCTTTACAAAAAGCTTGCATGCCAAGGCATTATTTACATTTTTCAGTGGTTTTAGAATCTCCCTATATTTCCCAAGGTTGCGAATCAAATAAGTGGTTGAGCTGGGATTTAAACCACCCTATTCTAATTCCAGAGTTCTTAACAACTGCAGTTTGCAGTGCCATTAGAAAGACTGATCTCCAAAGTTATAACATAAATTCTGTCTCTCTGGTGCTGCTTTCCTTTTGCACTAAATTGTCCCTGGACATAGCAAAATGGCCAACTATCAAAGGAAATCAGCTCTTTTACCCCTGGGGCCATGAGTAATAGCAGAAATGCATTCTCAGAGTTTTGCTTTTACCATTTATTGTCCACTGTATAATAGCTACATAACTAGTAAAAATGCTGATTTTTAAAAAAAAATTGGCAGCATTACCCTCATTAGTAAATTTTGCCAGGTATGAGTTGCTGAGACATGTATAAAGAAGCAGCAATTTGCTCATACTTTATGAATATATGTATTTTTCATTATCTAATACGTTGTATAACTTAACAAATTCAAGTTCTTTGAAGACATAAAAAGAATAGAAAACATAGGAAAGCATAAAAGAGAAATTGATTTTGATCCTTGATTTAGAGAGTCCTCTGTTCTATTCTAAGTGTTATGTTTCATCTGCCTTTATAACTTCTAACCAAAAAAATACTGCAAGAGTGTCTCTTCTTCTGGACAATTTAATTGCCATTAACCTTCCCAATGTGGAGTAAAATGAATGAGATTCAAGTCAGATAGGTTAAATTTTAGTATGTTACCTCGTTTAATGTGAGTGATTTTTTTTTTTTTCTCACACAGCAAATCTGTGTCCCTCACTTCTCTTCTCCTGGTGGATTATACATAGAGATGAGAACTCTTCTTCAATATAATAGTTGATCGTGCAGAAAGTTTTTCCCCCATAACAAATTCAGTAAGGTGAAGGCCAAAAGAAGTGAGAGCAGTATGGGGAGAGCTAGCACAGAGATATAAAGTAAATAAAATACTTTAGGGAAAAGTTAGTGGCCACAGTCACCAAATCTTATAGGCAATAGAGAACTCTAGACTTTCCACTAGTTACCATCCAAAATTATTAGCTATTGGAGCCAAGTGAAGCTTGCAATAGTTCCTGATATTCGATGAGCATCTTAAAAATTATATCTAGGAGGTCTATCTGAGTAGAAATAAGGGACAGAGAGTTAAGGTCAATATGCAAAGAAAGGAGAAGACATGAACTAGCAAAGGTTTCCAAAAGAGAAATTGAAATAGAAATTTGGAGACAGGGACATAGGGGAAAAAAGCCAGCAAATAAGTACTCAGCCATGGCATGCTCTTTGAAAATGCTTATTGAGTGAATAATGATGAATGTATAGTCAAGAGACAGACTAGACACATGGAATAAAAATTAGGTTAGGAAATTGCAGCCTGATGCTCATATGGAAGGGCACGCCTAATCACCTTCTGCACGCTATATTACAGCAGCTCATTTTTTCACTGTCCAAGAAAGAAAGTGTGTTGACTCAGTACTTGATCAAAAAATTTGATCTTATGCATTGAACCCCCTAATGATCATATTCACTTTGGTATCATCCTAAACCCCTCACTTTTTTTAGTCCCCACATCTACTCTCACTAATTCCTCCTGCCACGAGCTCTTATATATTTCTCAAATCCAAACCTATGCTGTTATTAGTAGTTTCTCAGCCAATGACTTAGGACCTTACCATTTCTTGCCTGAAAATGGAAACATCTTCCCATGTGTTTTCTGTGTTTTCTTTAAAACATCTTTTTCATTGCTCACAATAAAATCTGAGATATAAATCCAACCCTGTTTCTTCTCCTTTGTCTTACCTTTAGTGACTCCTTTTTATCTCTTGGGTGAAATTCAATATCATTATCAAGGGATTAAAGGCTCTCCATGATCAGATCCTAGGTCCCTACCCACCTCTTTTCCTTATTTTCCCCATTACCCATTATTCACTATGTGTACCAGCTATACACATATATAAATTCTTCTCCACAAAATTGTTTGCTAACCTCATTTAAGGCACTTTAAATTCTTACCTTATTATTACTAACAGAAAATGTTTTAAAATTATTTGTTTTGAGTGTACAGAATATCAAAAATTATGTTCAAAAGTTTAACGGTACTGATTTTTCCTTTAATTGTTAAAAAGATAATTAATTGGGCTATATTTCACAAAATGTTTTCTTTTCACAATTTATGAATAGCAATCAATGTTTTACTAGGTTTTATTTGCTGTTGTTAATCATGTAAATAGTTATCTTTTCTGGAAAAATCAGCATTGTACAACAGTATATACAAAGTATCATCTTTCACTTATTTAATCCCTTGGACAGCTACCATTTACATTTTTCAAATGTAAGAATACTGTAATGTGGCACAGACTCAGAAGTAAAGGCAGTAGGGGCTAGTGCTAATATGTTTATTACATTTTACTTCATCAAAAAATCAATACAAACATAAAAATTGAATTATACAAGGGGTCTTCAAAAAGTTCATGGAAGAATTTGTGTTATCTTTTAATTCTGTTTTTCTATGAACTTTTTGAAGCACACTCGTATTTTCTAATTTCTAACAATAGGATGAAAACTCATTCAATTCTAACTACTTTGCCATTGCTTTGTGGGAGAAATTGCATATAGGGGCCAAGGAATAGCTTTCCCTCTTCTCTCTGAAGGTTTGCTGAAAATAAATTGATGAAAGACAGGTTAATATATTAGAAGAAGCTTAGATTTATTTACATGCATAGCACAAGAGAACTGTAAGAGAATGATTGCCCAATAACCCAATAATGTTTATATACTTTTCTCCATAGCGGAAGAGGAAATGGGGGCTGTATGAGTAAATGATTTTCTGGGGAAATGAACAAGCCCCCCAAACAACGTCCTGGGACAAAGTTCCTCTGAGTTCTGGCGGCTGTGGCGGGAAGGCAAGATATAGAACTTCACTGCAAACAAAGGTGGTCTTATTGTGTAAAGTCCCCTGGGTAGTCTGTCAAAGCTGCTCTCAGAAGAATACAGTCATACTCCATACAATTTGTCAACAATGACTACATGCATGACAGTAGTTCTGTAAGATTACAATGGAGCTGGTGATGTAGCCATGACAGCTATACCACATACCACATAGCCTAGGTGTGCTGTAGGCTGTACAATCTGTGTTTGTGTTAAGTACACCCTATGATGTTTGCACAAAGATGAAATTGCATAAGGACACATTTCTAAGAATGTGTCTCTGTCATTAAGTGAAGCATGACTGTAGATAAAAAGTCTGGCTTTGGGCTGTCTTCTCTTCTCCTGTGGTTAATCTTCCCCATTTATTTGATGAAATTTCAATGGATAGGGTTTTAAGACAATTGCATTTCTTTTGGAAAGGAGTTTTTTTAGTCAGATAAGGAAATTCCAGAGATAACCCCTTTAACAGAGAGAGGATCAGACAGACAGGGAGAGGGGGGAGGTTAGAGAGACACCTTGAGGCTGTTTCTTTAGCTCAGCATATCAATGTGCCATGTTTAGGGGTATTGTTTTCTGAGCTCCAACAAACAAAATGAAAAGTTTTTGAACTATGTACACTTACTTTACAAAATTTACCATTTAGCCTTAATCTGGTAAATTGGAATTTTAAACAAATATTTGAAACACACTTCTTTTATTTTGAAAGTATGGTAAAATTAGGCTCAATTACTTTTAATCAGAATGTAAGCTCACCAATTTTTGTAAATAAGTAATTATTTCTTGATCTGAAAACCTTGGACTACTTTTATTTATTTATTTTCTTCCTTGGTCTAATTTTGGTATTTTTATTAAAACTCCAAAGAAATGTATTTTAATTTTAATAAAATCAGAAACAGAAAATATTTAAAGTTCTTCTTATAAATGAAAATGTTCTTTTTCTCTATTTATTCAACGAAATTTTTAAATTTCTCCAAGTAGGCAAATATAACAATGAAAGCCATAGATGTATTTCTAAAAGACAGTTTTTTCCATTAAAATTTCCATTTCTTAGTTCAATAGCATAGAAATGGCTGAAATGTCACTCACATTATTCTTGTTGCAAGAGGTTCTTTTAAAAAACCATGTAGAAAAAGTAAGATATTTTCTTGGACCATTAATAAATTCATTTTGAAAATAGAAAAAAATTAAACCTTTAGGGAAATTCAATATTTTAAGCTACCTATAAATTAGAAGGAAAGGGCTTAATTGGGATTTTCTAGATACAGGGCTGCTGGCAAGAAAGAAAGCTAAAAAATTTCAAGTGTTGTGAAATTTCAGAGAAGCATTTATGCCTTATAATCCTGTCTAATATATATTACTGCAACGTTTGAAAGTAATGTAGTTCCCACGTGAAACAGAGGATTATTCTCTACACTAAAAGTTATATTTCTATTTATTTAGGAGCAGTGTTCAATAAATAATGTAAAAAGAAGTTATCGTAACAAACATTTCCTTTTTCTTTTAACACAAAATAACTAACATATAAGACATAATTTCTTAGGACTAAATATAGAAGTAAAAGTTCTTATTTTTAACCCAAGATGAGGTATTTTACCATGTGGATCTGAGGAGTTATAGTAGATCACACATTATTATTTGAGTAAAATGATGATGCTACTATATTAAATTTCAAATAATCTTTGTGGTATTAATAAAACATATTGGGAGAATGTTTAATGTTAATTTTTACTATCATATTTATAGGAGTTTTCTCTGTAATCTATGTCCATCACCACTCTTGAGCTCTATTAATATTTTCATCAGGGTGTACAACAGATTTTTAAGCTCAGCATGTCCAAATCAAACTTCTTACATTTCACTAAAACCTTATTTTTGTCTTCTCTTTTTTCCCTCTGATAGCGTCTCAGCATTTACTTTGTCATCTAAAGTAAAAACTTCACAATTATCTACCACCCTACCTCTCATTCATTTTTATGTAATAACTTTTTAGCATGAATTCTTTTTATGCTATTTATTTTTATTGAAATAACTTTCTCTCAGAGAGAAATATCTTTATTTCAGCCATTTTAAAAATTTTATTATTTGAATTTGCAATTGATTTTTTGTTTGTTGGTTGGTTTTTTGAGCAGACACCAAAGTCATTATTGTTTTTTAAATTAACAGATAAAATTGTATCTATCATGTGAAACATAATATTTTGAAATATATATATATAGTGGAATCGCTAAATTTAGTTGGTTCACATACACATTATCTCACAAAATTATTATTATTTTTTTGTGAGAACAATGAAAATCTACTCAGAATTTTTCAAGAATTCAATATACTGTTATTAACTATAGTCACCATGCTGTGCAATAGATTTCGTGAACTTATTTCTCCTATCTAACCAAAACTTTGTATCGCCCCATCGCCACCCTCTGCCCTGCTCCTGGTAACCACTGTTCTGCTTGCTGTTTCTATGAGATCCACTTTTTTAGATTCTACATATCAGTGACATATGCAGTATTTGTCTCTCTGTTATTTCTTACATGAATTACTATAGCCTTTTAACTGGTTTCTCTATCCCTAGTATATGCTTTCTTCATTCCAGATTTATCTTTATCAAACACAAATTTGATGATGCAGTTCCCTGCTTCATTAATACAAACCAGCCGAAGGTTAACCAACAACTATCAACAAAAAACTTTGATAACTTTAAGTGGTTTATTTCACATAAACTATAATAAAGTATAAATTTCTTTGTATGCCATATTGGATCTTTTATAATCTGCTCACCACTTATTTTCAGTGTGTTTGTGAAGAAAATGGAAAACATCAGTAAATTTGGCAGTTTAATTAAATAGAAATCAGGTAAAGAGATCTACTATTTATTTCCTAATTGAAACTAGTTAAAGGCATTGACAAATAACTGTTATAGCCCCCAACACATTTAACACAGTGCCATAGACAGAACAGTTGTTTGATAATATGTGTTTGAATTGAGCCACCTAGTCCAATATCCTTTATTCATATATGAAACCACAAATACACTGAGAAGTAAAAGAATTTGCCCAAAGTAGGTAAAGGAACCAGAATTGACACTCAGGTATCTTTTAGCAAGATAATGTATCTGCTGCCTCTTTCTCATAATTAAAAAGATGAGGCAGATAAATTTTTATTAACAAGGACTTCACTTAATAAAGTAGTTCTTAGTTCAGAAATGAAGAGTGCATGATCAAAGACACGAGATTGCCATCTGGTGGTGACTTACGCAAAGAAGCTGTATTAAATGACCTCTACTGCTTACAGAAGGTAAACCGGAAGGTTGAGTTTGATAATACAGCTTTTTTAGCATGCTAGATCATATTAAAGATGAAAAATTATAAATATTCTATTGTTCACATAGTTCACCTTGTAAACTAAAACATTCACCTTCAAGATATTTGGCTGCAGTCAAGTAGGGGTCCACTGGCAATACAATCAAGCCAACTGCATTGACTGTAACTTCCATATGCACATACATACACACACGTAAAAACATATATACACACATAAGTGGAACACGATGGGTTAATACAGAAGCACCTGTATACAAATGATAAGTAAATATGGTGTATGCACAAAAATGTTTCTCCAACAGAAGTGTATAATCAAAAATGTTTATATACTAGGGTTTTAAATATATGAATTAAGCACAGAATTAAAAAAAAATAAAACACAACCTTTTTGTAAGTGTGATTAACAACTTTCTAAGTTGCTTTAATGCAAAAGTATAAGAGCCAGAATTTTGGCAAATATCAATGTCTTGATTTATGCTTGGCTAGGAGCCTAAAAGAGAGGTAGCACTCATCATGAAAAATATTTTCTGGAGATTTTATCTCTGGTTTAGATTTCAGTAGTTTAATTTGAAACCAAAATATTGTGGGATTTTTAAGTCAGGCTGAAAAGAAAAGGGGTCTAAAAGACCAAATTAGCTAAGTAATGTGAAAATATATTTTACATAGTTTTTATACCTATATGTATTTATATTTCACAACATATTTGTAATATTGTAGCAGTGTTTTTCAAGTCAAACTAAAATCAATTTATTCAAGAATTCCATTGGTGGTTCTCCTTTTTTTGAGAGTGAATGCGTGAGGCATTTCTCTTCAGCAGTGTGCTTAATGAGAGATAAATGAAACTATGGCATGATCCCACCAGTAAGTAAATCTCAAGTTGACTCTATGTTAGTAAATAAATTAGAAAAATCGACAAGGTAATTTCAAGGAATCCCATGGTAAATTGAAACAGAAATTGCATCTGCTTCTTTACAAAAGGATATGGGTGACCTCTTAATCAGTCCTCCACTTTTCCTTATGGACATTCCTGTACGGCAAAGACCACTTGCAGAGGGCACAACGCTGGGGAGATGTTTATTTGAATAATTACATCCTCACAAAGGGGAATAGTGTTCTGTACTATTGTTTTAAAAAGAAGAAATTTTTCTAGAAACAGATATTATTGGCAATGCCTCACAAGACTTTTAACTCAAACCAGAATACATTAGACTTAGAACACCTTGGGAGATCTGCTGAGCCATCCACCAAAAGCAGCAGCACTGGCCCAGCTATTTCTGCTTTAATTGGAGATTGCTGCTAGAGATTTTGGTGGTAATAAGCTCACCAAATGTAAAAACACCTCTTATTACAAATTGATTTTAAAATTCATTGAAGTTCGAGAAGAAATGTGACAATAACAATATTTTATTTGTACCATACCTTGTTTGGCCTCCCACACACAGCAATACACACTATTGATTTAATGGGCCTCAATTTCCATTAGGAAATATTTAAAATCCTTTATGTTAATGCATCATCTACATTGATATGTAATAGCTTTTAAAAGGAGTTATGGAGTAAGACTTTTATTTATTGAAAATTTAACATTTAGGTGTAGTGGTAAGGATAAATAAAGAAAATGAAAACAAAATTTTTTTTCACTGAAATATTTCATGTTTTCCCAATAAATAACTGAAATCCAGTGCCTGACTGAGGCCATCTTGCTCTATTCATATAGAGGAAAGTGAGAAATCCTACCCTTCCCCATTCTCCTAGCCCCTCTACTAACTGAAGACTTAATTCCTCTACCTTTGGTAGATAACAAGGATTTACCCCTGAAAGTTTTGAACTAAAGTTTCCATGTTGTATCGATTGTTATTTGTGGCAATGTCATATTCTGAGAATTTTTGACAAGGGTGATTATAGAGTAGTGTCTTTGGAGGGTTAGGGGTATTATTTGTTGGAAAGCAGTGAATGGAGTCAGAAGGTCTGATTTCAATTTGGATTCTTATACTTATTAGCATTGTGACCTTGGAATGTTACTTTACTCACTTTCCTTACCTGTAAAATGTGGTTAATAACAGTATCATACAACATTGTTGAGAGGAACACATTTAAAGTACTTAGAAAAGTGCCTTACACATACAACACTCAGTAATAGCTATTATTCTCAGAATGGTAATTACTACTACAAGACATAATCTTGCTCAAAAATAGGATTTCTTTGAGTCAAGATTGTATTCTGACAAAGAAAATTACAGTGAATAGCAGAAACATTATTAAGATGCTGAACAAATAACATATTTTACAATAATAGTTTGAAAATAAAATCAATTTATAGTTTGGAAAGTGAATAGCGTATGGTACTCTATACATTAATCAAATACAGAATGAGTATTCTATCAAAATATTATGTTCTGTCACCATATGCAATTGCTATCCAGTAGCTGCTCTTTAAATGTTGCCACCAAAGATTTAATCATGTAGTAAAAACTGAATAGAATTTTAAAGATTACTTCTATGTAATTCAGTGCAATTTAAATTTTATGATTTATCACTGGGGCTTTCTTTATCAGTCTAAAGCCTGAGTTCTGATCCTAGTAGAGAACTTTGATGGAATATGTTAT